>NW_024070197.1:29679950-29763990 GCF_014754425.2 Oryx dammah | reverse complement strand
GGCTCCCAGCTACACAAAGCCCAGCTTGCAGTCCCCCAGCTTTGTTTTCTCCCTCAACAGAGAGAAGGGGGGAGCTGGTTGTGCAGAACCACTTTGTAACCTCTGATCAGCAGGACCACCATGGGGGCAGGCTCTAAAGAGCTTCCTTCCTCACTGGTCACCCCCCTCTCCCCACCCCCTCTTGTTGACCACCCAAGGAGCTGGATTGGAATGGGAACAATCAAAGGAGCCGGGGTTTATTAGACCCCTACACTGGCTCTGCCTCGTGGTTTATCTCTCTGCATACCAAAACCAGGAAATTAAGCCTCCAAGAGTGGTAACTGACCTCAGATCACATTTGATGGATGTGGGAAGGGATTCTAATGCAGATCTGTTCTTGTCTTCATCCACTGTGACCCTGTCCTGGGGGCAAGTTATTTGAGGCTCAGAGAATGTCCCAGTGTTGCCATTCACTGGAATTCCAAGGGTCAAGCATGAGGTGGGGATGGGCCTCCAGCTTGCCTAGAGCCTGGAATAGTAGAGGGTGCTGAACTGGAAAGGAAGGTGGAGCTCAGGTGGTACAGGGCCTAGATGATGGGGACAGAGCACGTTGGCTTTATCCTAAGGGCTGTGGGGAGCCTTGGAGAAGTTTCCAGAAGCAGAGGGTATTGTCATTTTGGGAAGGATCCCTTGGGCTACTTAGGCAGAGAACGGATTCAAGGAGACAAGGTGGGACAGAACGAAAAAAGGGGGCTGCTTCAGTGTCCAGGTAAGAGGAAGAATGCTGGGCAAGGGCAGTGAGAAATGAAGGGAGGCTAGGGAGTAATATCTGCATATGCGAGCTGAGGCTTGATCTCAAGCAGACAGAAGGACATCAGGGCTGGGCTGGGTCTCAGCTGGGACTGGCTGACCTACCAACAGGATCCTGACCTTACTGTGTGCCAGCTGAGTGACTTTGGGGGAAAAAAACTTAGCATTACTGGGTCTCAGTTTCCTCATCTGTAAAGTGGGGATCATAAGCCACATTTGATAGGGTCGCTATGAGGGGTCAGGGAGATGACAGCTGTGAAAGAGTTGGTCCTCAGGAGCTCAGCCAGAGGGTCCAAGCCTCCCAGAGATGGGCCTAGGAAGGGACGGCTGCTGATGCTGTGAAGTCGGGAGTCAGGAGCCTGGATCCCATCCAGACCATGGTGACCCTGGGTTGTCTCAGGCTGAACTGGGCCATGGTGGTGTTCACTGGCTGTCCATCCTTCCCTGACCAGGCTGTGACTCTGGTTTTGGCAACGCGACGGCCAAGAAGCTTGACGCCATGGGCTTCACAGTGTTGGCCACCGTGTTGGATCTGAATAGCCCTGGCGCCCTAGAGCTGCGTGCCTGCTGTTCTTCTCGTCTGAAGCTGCTGCAGATGGACCTGACCAAGCCAGCAGACATTAGCCGTGTGCTGGAGTTCACCAAGGTCCACACCGCCAGCACTGGTCAGTAAGCTCAACTTCGCCAGGAAAGGGCATGGCTGGGCAGATGTGAGGGGGCCAGGATTGGAGGTGTGCTGCGGGACTGACCCACAGCTTCCCTCCTGGCTCCATGCCCTCAGGTCTGTGGGGCCTGGTCAACAACGCGGGCCAGAACATCTTCGTGGCGGATGCAGAGCTGTGTCCGGTGGCCACTTTCCGCACCTGCATGGAGGTGAACTTCTTTGGTGCACTAGAGATGACCAAAGGCCTCTTGCCACTGCTGCGTCGTTCAAGTGGTCGCATTGTGACCGTGAGCAGCCCAGCAGGTGAGGGTCCTCCCACACTGGAGCAGAAAAGATGCCTCTGCTGGGCAGGGAGAGATACTGGAGTCCCTGGCCCAGGCTGAGGCATCCACCACTCCCAATCCATCCCCAGGAGACATGCCGTTTCCATGCTTGGCTGCCTATGGGACCTCCAAAGCGGCCTTGACATTGCTCATGGGCAATTTTAGCTGTGAACTTCTGCCCTGGGGTGTCAAGGTCAGCATCATCCAGCCTGCCTGCTTCAAGACAGGTGAGGCTCAGGGATTTGGGGGTTGGGCTTGTGGGGGGAGAGGAGGAAGGCAGGATGGGTGTGGTCTTCTCTGGAGTGGGATTGGGTCTGAGGAATGGGCCTGACTTTGGCTGGGGGCAGGTCTCAGGTTGTGAGTTAGAGACCTGGGTCTGGGTTTGGCTTCCCTCACTGACCCCATTCTGGCCTTGGCACTCCTTCCGCAGAGTCAGTGAAGGCCGTGCACCAGTGGGAAGAGCGCAAGCAGCAGCTGCTGGCCACCCTGCCACAAGAGCTGCTGCAGGCCTATGGTGAGGACTACATCGAGCACTTGAATGGGCAGTTCCTGCACTCTCTGAGCCAGGCCCTGCCAGACCTCAGCCCGGTGGTAGATGCCATCACCGATGCGCTGCTGGCGGCCCAGCCACGTCGCCGCTACTACCCAGGTCATGGCCTGGGGCTCATATACTTCATCCACTACTACCTGCCTGAGGGCCTGCGGCAGCGTTTCCTGCAGTCCTTCTTCATTAGTCCCTATGTGCCAAGAGCACTACAGGCTGGTCAGCCTGGCCTTACCTCTGCCCGGGACATAGCCCAGGACCAAGGCCCTAGACTGGACCCCTCTCCCACGGCCCAGTGAGGAGGGCACATATAGAGCAGCTCCAGCAGAGGAGGTTCCTTGTGCCCTTGCTCCTCCTCCAGGTATTCTGACCCCCAAGGTCTGCCCTAGAGCCTGGCCCAAAGGACCCCAACCCCATGCACTGCCGATGCCACAGGCCAGGCCTGGTGAGGTGAAGGCTTTCCAGTGAACCTCTGGGCCTCTCCTGCTTAACGAGCCCAAACAGACCCTCCTGGGCACAAGGCTCCACCATGCAGCTTGCAGAACCCAGCTGGATATGGAGTTTAGTTCAAGGTTCAACTAGAGCCTTAGCTAGGATCCTACAGACAGTGCCTCTGCAAACTAAGGCGAGATTAGGTAGGTTGGGGACCCCCTCAGGATTATTTCTTGGCACCAGTGCCTCGGTGCTGTGATTTGAAGGGTGAATCCTGTTTCTTGACTGGCTCAAGGATTAGGGCCCTGACCACCCACCCCAAACCCCTCAAGCCACAGGGAGGCTACATACTCACCTGATTGCCACTTTTTGAATAAAGACAAATTTTTATTTCTCCTAGAATGGGGGAAATGCTCTGTTTGCCTAGTGACAGGCTGTGGCCGTGTGACAGACCAGAAACTGCCTGGGCAACCCCCAGGGCTCAGCATGGGGGCCTGGGCACAGGACCTGGTTTACATCCAACCCCCTTCAGTGACCTTGGGCAGATCACGTATCCATAGGTTTCCTCAGCGTGAAACGGGGGTAATGACCCCAGCCCAGGGAGTTGTGGTGCTCAGTGAAGCAAACAGGGAGCTCTGGGGGCCCTCTAGAGTCAGAAGCCCACTCCATGGGCCTGTTGGAGCCTCCAGCAGAAAAGGGGCCATTTGCCACCAACCTCCCGCCCCGAGGAGCCTGGCTGCACAGGGACAAGGCCAGCCAAGGGCTGCCACCCGAGGAAGGGAGGTAGAAGGCTTAGGTGGGGGTGGGCTCAGGAGGCCTGAGGCAAGTTGGGGATCTGGGAGAGGGGCCAGGGCCCAAAGGAGACAGAAGACAGCTGGGCTTAGAGAAGTTTTTATTATCTTGGAAGGGCAGAGCTACTCCCCCATTTCCCAAGAACACACATACTTTATCCTGGCCATGGCTCTGGGGGGCCCACTGAGGGAAGAGAAGGTTCACACTTCCCCCAGGGGTTTTTGGGTTAGGGAGGGACACAAAAGTGACCACATGCTTCTCAGACACATCAGTGGCTGTAAACACAGGGCTGAGGGGGCCTCCTTGCTCTGGAGGTGGGGGCTTGGTCCATCCTTGGTGTGGGAGCAGGTGCCCAGCCCCCCTGCAGGCCCAAGAGCGGTCTCAGAGAGGGTCAGGGAGGCGGGGCAGCCACGGGGACAGCATGCTCCCCCAGGGCAGATGGGTGAGCCGTGAGCTTTGTCACAGCACATGGACATACATGTACACACGCACTAGGGAGCCTTGGTCCAGGGTGCTAGAAGATAGGGATGTAGTTGTCAATCTTGGCCCGATGGCGCTGGGCGATGCACTCGGCAATCCACACAATGTTGCGACATTCCTGCTCCTTGAGCTTCACAAAGGCATAGAAAACACCAAAGTGGAACTGGTTCAGAAAGGCCAACTTGTTCAGTTTCACCTGCAGACACAGGAAGGAGTGGTGTGCAAGGAGCTGGGACCAGAGTCAGGCCTGGGCCACCAACCCCTCCCTTCGACAAACAGGCCCAGCACTCACCTCGTGCTCGAAGAATCGGTCCTCCAGGGTCTTGTCTCCAGGGTTGCTGCCCGCACCTTCGAAAAGCAGCTTGTACTCCTGTCCCAGGAGAGCGGGGGCGGGGCGTGGGGGGAAGGGAAGCATGAGCACGAGGGCGCTGTTGGGTGCGGGGTGGGGATGTGGGTGCCAACAGGCCTGCCCCCCGTCCCACAGTCAGGGCACTCACCGGGTAGTAGTCAGCCACGTTCTTGACCTGCTCATAGTCGTCAGCTCGAGCCAGCTGGGCCAGGCCCTCCGGGTAGAGCCGTCCACAGTGCGGGAAGAGCTTGGCACGGTCCTCCTTGGACAGCTCTGTGCCGAAGGAGTTAATGGTGATGATGAAAGCGCGGCGGTCTGCTTCAAACTGTGGGGTGCCGGAGAGAGAGAATGGGAGGGAGGCAGTAGCCAGTCAGTTATCAGGGCTTCCCCACGCCAGGCCCAGGGCACCAGCAGGCGGGACGGAGGGAGGCACTCACCTCCAGGATGGGGCACATGGCGTCGGCCGTGGTCCCGCCCAGCAGGGTGCAGAACTTGTAGAAGGACTCCAGGTAGGCCTGTGCAGGGCATGGGGCTCAATCAGCCTAGGCAGGGAGACTCGAGGTGGGCCTGCCAGGCTTCCCCCTCACAGTTCCTTTCTTCCCTCCCCAGCTCTTTTCATGGTTAATCCAAATATCATACCCATGGACTGGCCAGGGCAGCCCCCATGTCAGAGCCCCCCAAACAGCCACAGATTTTCACTGTGCATCAGCGAAGCAGCAGTATCCTGCTGCCTCCCCCACCCAGCAGCGAGAGAGCAATTTCTGACCCACTGTCTGCCGCATGGTGCGGTGCCCCTCACACCCTCATCCCACAGAGGATCGGGCTCAGAGAGGGGCCCTGTCTTGCCCCGGCTTCTCTGCCTGTCTTTTCTCCAAACCTCCCCTCAGCCTCAGAAAATCACGTGTTGATGGGCTAGTGAAGCATGGTGACTCCTGAGAGTTCATGGAGATGGATGGACTGGGTGCCCCAGCCCCTCTCAGCACCCCACCTTAAAGAGCATCTCCTCCTCTTCCCATCCCCTAGGCAGTCACACAGCAGGAACCAGATTGTCAACCTAGCTCCTGCTGAGGGATGGTTATTGCCTGCGCGGACGTCAGCCCTGCAGTGCGATGGCTGAACACTTGGGCTGCCAGCGGGAACAAGCACTTGCTGCCCAGGCAAATTGGATCTGCCGGGCATAAGGAGAAGCCAGGTCAGCCCAGGCCTCACGTCCCTCCAAGGACTAGCTCCTGAGACCAGCCAGGCCCAGGCTTCCTTCCCTGAACCTCTTCGTGTCAAGGAAGAGGGGCAGAGTCTCATGACCTCTGGGGAGCTTCCTCTACTCAGATCCTCCGGGGTCCTAGCTGGTGGCACAGCCACAGGGACTCTGGCTCTACAGGCTTCTAAGCTGGGGGTGAGAGCTGGGGAGGCAGGGGAAGCTTTCTGTGTGGAGGTGTGCCCTCCAAGCTGCAGAGAACATTCCGCCCACTGTGTGATGTGGGCACAGGTTCCACTGGTCTAAGAGAGAAGGTGTGAGATGAGACCCAGGAGTCCAGGAGCCCAGGCCAAGCCTGGCCAGCAGCACTGGGCAGGCTGGGCTCAGGGGAAGACCCGAGGGGACCGAGTCACAGGAAACAAGTCTAGAACCAGTCAGGGAGTAAGCAGCTTGGAAGGGAGAGTGGACCCCAGCATAGCAGAGGACTTGGGTGACAGAAACAGCAGGGTGAGGGGTAGGGTGAGGGGTAGGTGAGGCTGTCCCCTCGGCCTCACCCATGCCCTCACCGCCAATCCTACCATGGATTAGTGGCACTAGTCTCCCCTGGGACCATCCCCAGCCATCTCCTTTCCTATGACCAGCCAACTTGGGTGTGTCCAAATCTCAGGCCTGTCCCAGAGGGGACTGCAGTTCCTCTCTGTGGAAGAAGCCACCAGCTTTTGCCGAGCTGGGCTGACCCTGAAAAGACTGACCCCAGGGTGGTGGAGGCTGGTGGAATAGGCCCAGACTTTCTTCTGGAGGCTGAGCAGCTGAAGAAACTGGCAAGACCCCAAAGGCCCAAGTACCAAGGTCACCTTCCCACCCCCACCCTGTCCCCTGGCGTCTGCCAGCCCATGTCTGCTGCACCAGCTGCCTACGGTTCCCACCCGCTACTGGGGGTCCGCCTAATCTCCCATCTGTGGCTACTGGGCTGGGACATGACCTGACGGGCAGGCCTGGCATGGCGCCCACAGCATTGGGTCGGTGTTTACAAGCTGGTGCCCAGGCAGCCCTCGCCAGTGACTCCAGCTAGAACCAGTCAGGCCCGGTGAGGGCATGGGTGAGGCCGAGGGGACAGCCTCACCTACCCCTCACCCTGCCTCAGGGCAGGGAACCCGGCAAGGAGCCAGGAGCACTGCAGGGGGGGTGGGTTGTGAACACTAACACACGAGAGCCAGCTCTCACTGCCTGCCCCCACCACCCCCTTGCCCCATGCTCCCCATCTCCCTATTAGCAGAGGAGAGCACTTGCTTTGCAGACAGGCTGAGCCAGGTGCAATGCGCAAATGCTGCCCAGAGTCTAGCAAGTGGCTGTGGCTTCAGGCAGCCCACTCCACTTTTCTGAGCCCTCAATCTCCTCTTACAACTGGCATACTGATGCCTACCTAGCTCCCCAAACAGCCCGAAGGAGTACAGAAACCAACAGCCTTCCTGCCTCTCATCTCATCCCCTCTAGTCTGTCCGCCAAACTCTGATGATACTCTGCCCTGCTGAAAATCCTCGCTGGCTGACCCTGCCCTACAGGGTAAAAGTCAAACTTCTGGCCTGGCATTCAAGGCCCTGGGGCACCTGATCCTGTGCCTGACTTGATCCTTTCTTTCCAGGTCTATCTCCCACTGTCCAGCCGGGACCGGCACTTCCACAGTGAACTGCCTGCCACTTGGCTCGTCTTCCACACTGGCTTCTGCATGTGCTGACCCTGTGCCTCCACTACTACAACCTCCAGGTGGGCCCTTCACCCACCTGCACACCCGCCCTGCTTTCTGGCCCAGACCCCTGCAGCGAGACTGGAGGGCGTGGGCTCAGGCCGCCACTGTCTTGGCCATCTATTTCCAAGTAGGGAAGGAGAAGGGCCTCATTGTAAAGATCTAAGAGACAGATGTTCTCAGGTTAGGTCAGCAGGGCTGTCAGAAAGTGTTATCTATCTTCCGGGCCTGCCCACTGCTGACCCATCAAAGGTCCTCACTACGGCCAGAGCCCAGTCTGCCCCAAACAGTCCTCACTGGTCCCTGGCCAGCACCCTTCCCTGGCTCCCAAGCCTGCTCCTAACCTCTTTGAGCCGGGGCAGTGCTGACCCAGGAATCCCAAGCCCACTCTATTTTCAGGGGTCATCAGCTAGTGCACAGCCTGATGGGAAGTAGAAGGTGGGTAGGGTTGAAAATGGTGGCATGTGGCACCAGCCCTAGACCCGGGAAACTGAGAGGGACACAGGGACGTGGCCATACCTGGCTGGGTCCCTCTCCCACCGTGCTCAGGTGCTCCTTGCTGGCAACAGTTCAGGTGGGGTGAGCCTGAGAGTTATGGCCTGGGTGGTGGCCAGTGACCCTCCTGGATGCAGGGGGAGTGGCAATCCAGGAGCCCTAGCCATTCCTGCTGATTTTATCTGGGCCCGAGGGATGGAAAACCTGTTCCATGCAGTCTTGTGCCAGTCACGGGAGCCAGAAAGTGAGCAGATAAGCCTCTGGGAAAGGAGCCCATGTAACTGCATCCTGTCCCAGCACCCCAATAAATCACCAGCCCACCATGCCCACGGCCCCACCAACCTACTTCACCACCACCATCGGGCCCGGGGGCACTACCTTGTAGAGCGTGTTGCGGATGATCTCGATGTTCATCTCATCGAGGTCCTGCTCTGAGATGCAGTCCTGGAAAAAAGCCGCTGGGGAGGAAAGACATGGTATGAGGGGTGGGCTAGCGGACTCTCAGCCTAGGCAAGAATCCTGCTGATGTTCAACTCCCTCTGCAGGGCACAGAGGACCCCTACCGCAAGGCCCATCTGGCTGGGAAGTGGGGGATGGGGGGGGCACCAACCTGGCCTAGACTATTGCCTTAGAAGTGACCGAAGCCATACTCCAGGCCGTGTATACTGACCTGAGCTTCTCTTGCCTTCTTGCTACTAAAATTGATTTATAAAGGAGGCGGCCAGCCATAACATGATCTAATCGCCTCTGGGGCAGACCCAAACTCAGATCATGCCAAAGACAGGCTTGCATAAGAGGCTGTGACATCCTCCCTTCTCCAGGGGCAGCTGTGGATTCAGGGCCTGGCGCCCACTTCTCTGCATCTCCCAGGAGGGCCTGGGGCCCACATGTGGAAAACTTCTTTTCCTCAGAACAAGGCCTGAGTATGACAGCTGGGTGAGCAGGGACCAGGGACCCAACCATTTTAGGGCTGGCATTAGAGGTCAAAGCAGAAGAGAGCCCTTTGATCCCCAGGGAGCTCATGGACTCACTGGTCTATTTCTTCTTTAGAGATGGAGAACCTGAAGAAGCCACCAACAGCCTAGAACTAGCTCAGAGTTATCATGAGAGGTAAGATATTGTGTAGATAAGGCCAAGCAGGTAAGGCCTATGCCTCTTAGTGCAGGACCAAGTGCAGCTTTGGGCCCAGTTGTACAATCCTGGCAGCTTCCTGGAGGTGGTGTCCTGGGGACTAGCGTGCTGGCTATGACGACACTAGTTGGCGATAGCCTTAGTGCCTCTCTCCAGCCCCCCTCCAAGGCAGGCAGGGGCCAATGCTGCCTAGGCGGGGCCCTGTAGGAAGCTCCCGGTTCCCCTTCCTTCCTTGGCTTCTGACATGAACTCTGCATCCTGCTGGACATTGCCTGACTTGGCCCCTGGGACCTGCTTGGTGGAGCAAGTGAAGCTGTTTGCGTCCCTCTTCTGCCTCATGGGCAGCAAGTCACTACAGCCCAGCACAGGGCCACGGTCTGTCAGAGCTCCCAAGACTCCGAGGGACCCAGGCCCCCTGAGCTCAGCCTTCCTCTGCATTCTGAGGAATCAGCCAGATTCACGAAGTTAGATCGTTAGATCGTCTGAGTCAGGCCCTGGGGGTAGTCTGCCTGGCCCAGTGAAAGCAGCAGGAAGGGAGCAGAAGGCAGGATGAAGAGAATGGGAGGCGAATCGGACAGGAAGAAAAAGGTAAGCAGCCATGGGTGGGCCTCACCTTCTGGCTCCAGGCTGCCCCCAGGCTGCCCCCAGGGTCCAAAAAACCCCACCCGGAGGAACTGACATTGATGCCACTGCCCGCCTCTCCCTCCTCCGCCAGGGCCGCTCACCCAGGGGCGTGTCCACCAGAATAGCATTGTAGAGCTCGGCAGGTGTCTGTGCGATGTTCACGGCCTCCATCTGCTCGAAACTGCCTAGCGGGTGGCACTTAGGCACAAGCTCGGCGATAGAGCGCTGGTGCAGCGTGCCCGTGATGAGCAGGATTACGTTGTCAATCATGTAGCTGTAACTGCGGGAGGCACACAACAGCACGGCGCCCCTGAAGTCTGGACACAATGCCGTGCCCCATCCCCCACTTGGGCAGCCCATCAACCCCTCAACTGCAAGCACCACCTCAGGCTCCTCTCCCTGTCCAAGGGTGCCCCCTCCTTCAGCACCAAAAGCACAGGACAGACATGGCCCCTCCCTGAGGGATGTGTGTTGGGGGTACTTCATGCCCTTATGAGCGAGCAAGTGACGGGGAAGCAGGTCACTAACTACCCTGAGGGTTTTAACCAGTGTTTAGGCAGGACGAGGGAAGCATGGGTGTACGGAGGTGGGACACACAGGCCAGCTTGGGGGATGAAAGAACTGAGAGATGAAAACATGTTCTAGGAAGAGGGAACAGTGTGTGCAAAGACCTGGAGGCATTTGCTGAATGGCAGACGCATTCGAGGAACTGAACTCTGTCAGGGCTGGCAGAGGGAGGGGAACCAGGGCGGTGCTGCCAGCGCCTGGAGCCTGGAGGCGGGTCCCACGGGCCGGCTGAGGGTCCTGACTTCATCTGGAGCGTGAGGGGTCATGAGCAGGATGCAAGCCAAGAGCAGCACAGTCACTCTGGCTGCTGTGGGGAGATGGGGGTGGGGCGGCGGGGGGGAGATGGCTAGAGGAGGGGAAGGTTGGGGAGTTGGGTAGGAAGAGGCGTGTCTAGGGAAATCAGAGACAGTGGGAGGCTCCCTCTAGAGAAAGGCTGCAGGTCAGGCCGAGAGGGACAGGAGCTGTCCTGTGCAGCCCACTGGGAGAACAGGGTGCTGCTTCCTCCTTTAGGGCCTGAGGCCAGCCCGAGGCATCCACCCAGATGGCCTGGAGGGGGCCCAGAGACCTGGAAGGAGCTGGGGCTCAGGTCAGTGCCCTCCGGCCCAGAAGGCTGGCTATGGACAGCACACAGGCAGCAGAGGGGGCTGGAGAGCTGGGGCCTCCTGCTTCAGACTTGGCAAGGGGCTCTGCCTCCGCCCATTAAGACAAGGCCACAAAGGGGCCATGGCCCAGAGCTCTATGTAGTCACCTGCATGAGGAATGGGATGAAGAGGAACAGAGGGCCCCAGTCAGGCTGCAGCAGCCATAACACTCCTATGGCTTGTCCCCAGTGATGAGCTCGGGGCATGAGGGGGGACCGCTCCAAGGCCAGAGAGGGGCTCCCACTGACGGGTGGGAGCTGGCCTAGAGGCTGCTGCCCTGAACACTGAGCACAGACCCCACCTAGCTGTCAGGTGGGCCACCAGCTGTCCTGTGACAGTACCTTGAGCACCCAGTGTTGAGACTGTCCAAGGTAGGAAGTGCCCCCAATTCCAAGGGAAGAAAAGGAGGAAGGTGGTGGCCTAGGCCTCAGCTCAGGGCTGGCTACTGGGGGAGCTCCCACAGGGCCTGCCAGGAAGGCGGCAGGAGGAGAAAGCCACAGTTCCCGTCCCGACCTGACCCCCACCCCCCTGCTTGCTACACTCCCCCAGCTCCCACCCAGCCCAGCGCCCTGCTATGACCTCTGCTCTCCTGGGCTCGGGGCCAGGCAGCTGCCCTCTCTCCACCCCAACTCGGCTGGGTCGGCTGCAGGATGTGTGCTGAGAAGAGACAGGCCTGCCTCCTCAAACCGGGGCGGCAGACAGAGGCTATTCGCAGCCGCGAGGCCCAAACGGCCAGCCTTTTGTCCCTGACCTGACCCAGCTGGCAGCATGGAGGGACTTCGAAGAGAACCCACTAGGGTTCTGTGCTGTGGTCTCCAGTCCCAGCCCGCATTGCCCCCTACCCTGCACAGCACACCTATCCTGCCCCTGCTGCCTCCAGAATCGCATGCACCCCAGGACCCACAACACTCCACCTGTGACCCATCCAGCCCCACTGATGTTCCCTAAGAGAGCCACAGAGACCCCACGCCGAACCTGAAGATGTTCTTTCATGCTCTCACCAGAGTTTGGACAGGCAGGCGGGGAACACTGTACCTCTTCGAGCTGTACTATCCAACCGATCCCACACCACCAGCATCAGCAGCCCCACTGTCAGAGGATGTGAGGTGCAGAGACTGGAGGCTCCAGGCCCTGTCACCCCACGAAGCGGATGAGCACGATGTCCCTTGGCCAGTGTCTACATACCTCCTCTCATGTCCAGGTCCCCATGCCCTGACTCTACACTCCCCATCTTACCGTGTCTTCTTAGAGGACTCTCCACAAGTCAGTTTCCTTTCTCTAAACCTCCCCACTCCTTGTACCACAGGGTATTCATGTATGTTGAGCATGGGACTGGCATCAGGGCCCTCCTGACCTGGCTCGGAGGTGAGCCCCGTGGGAAGACTCCACTGTCTGGCTTTGCGGCCGTCCCTCCAGTGATGTGGAACAGGCCAGCTATGATTCACCGACAGCAGATGTGGGGGCTGGTGATAGCCCACCGCCAGCTGCCCGCAGACTCCTGCTAGAAGTCCTGGCTGGGCACCAAGGGAAATGCTAAGCCAAGTAAAGCCCCCTACTTCCTTCCAAAGCCCCCCTTCTATCTAGGTTAGGCCAGGCTTGGACAAACCTGCTCCAGGCCCAGCAGCTCCCTCCCCTAGGTCAATGACAAAGTTGCTATGGCAGCAGCCCCTGCTTCTCCTCCCTGCCTAATGAGAGCCAGGACCTCCTTTTCTGGGATGAAAGGAGGCAGGGCAAGGCAGAGATGCTGCTGGCCCAGCTGTCCGCTCTTCCCCCAAGGTGAAGGCTTTCAGCAGGCAGGGAAATCCTCCTCCTTGTCGTAGTCTGGCTTCAGCAGCTGCCTCCCTGCCCCCAGAAAGTCACTCCCCCAGCCCTCCCCTTACTCGGCCTTAATAGGAGTGAGTGAGGTTCCAGCTGGTCACCGTCTCCCTCCAGAGAAAGACAGCTGGGGAGTGGACAGGCGTCTGCCCGCCAGGCCAAAGAGGCCCTCTTGGGGTGGGAGTAGGGCAGTCTGTATTCTGCCCAGAGGCCTTCCTTCACCCTGTGCCTTCAAAGAGTCAGCTTGGGCTGACAGAAGTCTTGGGATGGAGTTCAGAAAGCCACTTCCTCCAAGAAGTCTTCAGAGCCCCCAGCCAAGCCCTGTCCCTCTGCTGTGCCCTCTGGCGCCACCTGCTGGAGCATGATGGCTTACTCCCATGGTCTCATCACCTTAGCCCTCCGGGCCAGGTCTGACACTGGTGAGGAGGCCATGATGACTATGCACCCCAGCCAGCTCAGCCAGTTGGCCCATCTATGGCTCCGAACAGAAGCTGCTAGTAATCGTACTTGTGCTCAATCACATCTGGGTCCTATCAAGCCCTGCCCCAGTGGAAAGTGAAGCGATATCAAGCTATGGCTTCAGGCTTGGAAAGAAGACAGGCCTTACCTGTCAGGCCTGTTTCCCCTCTGCAATCAGGATGACTTGTAATACAGCCCCCAGCAGAGTTGGTAAGACCCTGATCCTCAACTTATTAAAATTCTGCCCTCTCCCGAGGTCTACTTGGGTCCTCCCACTCAACCTGAGCCTTCTGGGCATCACAGAGCACTTGTACCCTCTCCATCAGGCTCAGGAGAACAGTGTCAGCACTAGCTGTTGCTCAGGGCAGCAGCGAGGCCTAGTCCAGCACCCCAGCCTACAGAGACCCTGCCGTCAACTCAGAGGTGGTAGCTGTGGACAGTGAAGGCGGGGGCCAGAACTGGGAAGCCTAAGGATACCTGATGCATGCTGTGACCTAGCAGAGCCCAAGGCTTGAGCAATGTGACCTGGGGAGAGTGGCACGTGTGTTGACAGGCACACTGGGCATCTGAGGTCACAGTTCTGAGACAAAACTTTCCAGCTGCCCACACCTGGCTGGTGACACTGAAGCCCCTGGCACACCAGAATATGAGACCTCTCCTCCCCAAGATAGTGTGGGTCATCTAGGCTCTGCCAGTGGGTGCCCTGGGCTGTAGGCAGGTGCTACCCACTGGGGATAGCCCCCTCCAGGGAGGCTCAGCTATCTAAGGTCAGAGAACTTTGAGGCCACCTGCAACTCCCCAGAGACCAAAGTCCTCCCACAAGCCCCTCTCCTAGCGCCCCTTCTGGGGCCTACTCTCCTCCGGGAAGCCGTCATCAGATGGCCCAGATTAAGGTCCCCTCCAAAGCTAAGAAGCCCTAATAGAGGCTCTGTCCCATGTCAGACATGCAAGTGAATGGCTGGGCCTGGAAGGAGCTGTTGGTGCAGTATCACATGTTTTCACCATGAAATTGAGCTGAATCATCTCAAAACCACACGACTGGTGATGGCATACTTCAGTGGGATGTCTCTCACTCAGGGCCTTTCCACTGAACATGAGGCAGCTGCCCCCACTCTGGCCACCCACTCTCTGAATGGCCTCTCGAACCCCATCTGTCTGTCCCTGGAGTCCTCTCAATGAGGAAGCCTCCTGTGACCCCTGGTTCCATCTGTGGCAACTGCCCACAAGCATCCCCAGAAGCTATCTGCACCACCACGGGCATCCCATTGCATCCATATATCTCCCTCCCTCCTGGCACCGGCTCAGAGCTCACACTGGTCATGTGTGCTGGCTGAAGGCTGGCTGGGGTCTACAAAAGCACTGGATATTGTCTCTCATTATGGGAGGACAGAGGAAGCCTTGTCCAGCTTCTACCTGCACATCCTCAGTGACAAGCAACTCTCCTGCAGAAGCCTGCCCACCATCCTGGGGCAGCTCCAAAGGCAACTAAAAGACTGAAGGCTGGATTGAAGATTAACCTCTGTGCAGGTCCCAACCTCCACCCTAGCTGGGCCAGCTTTGTCTGTGGACAGCAGTGGCATTGCTCCTGCAAGCCTCTACACCCATGACGGGGTGTCTAGCTGATGCTCCCTTTTCTGGACATGTCTAGGGTATCCCTTTCCTAGAAGGTAACAGAGCCAGGGGCTTCAGGCTCTAGCTGCTCGGGATGTGTATGGTTCCCTCAGCCTCCCCTCAATTCTTCTTTCAAATGCCCTTCGCCTCAGCCAAACAGCCATCTCCTCAGGGAAGCCAGTGCTGAGTCCCCAGGGTGGGGGAAGGTCCCTTGGACAGGGGAAGGCTTCTCTGTTGAAGGCTTCACCCCTTTCTGCAACACTCCTTACTCCTGGGGTGACTCAGGGTAGAGGAGGTTAAGAAGGTGGAAAGGAGGAAGAAGAGGAGGTGGAGGAGCAGCCAGGGAGGCAGGAGTTAAATCAAAGAGACACCAGGAGAGGAAGGAGACAGCTGGAAGGAGGTAAAGCAGATGTGGCTCCTAATTAAGCCTGGAGACCTTGTCCACATGAAGGTCAGCGGTGACCTTAGTCAGGGCCTTGCGGTGGAATGATGGGATGGCTGGAAGCAGGCTGGAGGCTCAGGATAGAGGAGGTGAGAGAACAGAGAGTGAATGTAAAAATTTAGGCTACACGAGATGGGCTTTTAATGGTGTGAGAAATCTGAGCTTGTTTTAGATGCCGTTGGGAAGAATTTGGAAGTGAAGAGGTGAGCCATCTACCCAGAGAGAAGGCTGGAGGCAGGAGATAGATGGTGTTTAAGATGGGGAGGTGGTCGCCCCACCTTGAGGGAAGCTTGGGGAGCTGCAGGGTGGTGAGTGGGGAGAGCAAGCAGCCAGCTGGGCAGGGACAGGCCAGGCCAGCTGAACTAGTGAGCGTGCCTGTCTGGCAGCAGGGAAAATCCACCAACACTGGCTTCCCCGGCTCTGCTCCCGGCAGCGGAGGTGGGGGCGGGCGCCTGCAGGCTGGAGGCTGCTGGGCTTCCTCCAGGGCTGGGGAGCTGCCAGCCGGGCGGGACCATGAGCTGGGCGGCCAAGAGAGCTGCGGATGTTGGCAGAAGAGCGCTCAAATGATGTATCAGGGAACCTCAGCTGGGGAGCGAGGACAACCAAGACAGAAGGGGTGGCGGGGAAGGAAGCGAGGTCCAGACCCTGCTGAGTCCGGAACCCGTGTCCCTCAAGGGACTGAGAGTGGGCCGGAGGGCCTGAAGGCTGTGGATAGAGAGGGGGTGCCTGACTCAGCGGTTTCGGGGTGGAAAGGTTCCAGGTGGTGACATGGTCTTGGGCAGCCATTGCGGGGGTGGCTGAAATGGAGACCAGAGGAGTGGGTCACTGGAGATGACGAGGTCATGGAGCGAGCAGCCATAGGCTCAAGGGGGCTGACACGTGGCTGCTGAGTCCTTCCTAGGAGAGAGCAGGAGCGAGGGGATGGGACGCTGTGAGCCACAATCACCTATGAATGGAAGGGGCGGGGAAGTGACGGTCTGCCCTAGGACAGTGCTTGGCCGCTTTAAGCAAGCCCGGTGCCTGCAGCCAACCTCCAGCAAAGAGCTGGCGGCTGTGAGGCCTCAGTCACGCTCAGAGTTGTCTCCAGTTTCATGGCATGGCAGGCTGAGATCAAGTCTCTGAGGGCACCAAGACAAGCCAGGCGGCACAGGCAGGGGGCCAAGCCGGCAGCAAGATGGATGACATGTGCCCTCCGACTGCTGGCAGGAGGTCAGCCTCCTCTGGCCGGCCTAGCTGGCAAGGCCAGAACTTCACCAGGAAGCTGAGGGAGCCCTGTGCAAACAAGGCGAAGGCTGGGCTCTGGTAATAAACGCACTGCTTCCTGGTACGTCCTTTGGCCCTGGCCTTGGGGTGAAGGCCACACAGGCCCAGCCTAGGGGTTGACTGACAGGCATTGCAGTATAAGCCCCAATGCAGCAGCACGAGATCCAGCCCTTCTCTGGCCTTCTGCCCAGTAGGACCATGTTGGCTGTACACTGACAGAGGCAAGGGCAGTGTGATCACAGACCCAGCCAGGACAGCAGGGTGGGCCCCCGGAAGGAGGCCAGAGGCCAGGAGAGAGTCTGAGCTCAGGTGTCCCAGGCTGTGACCCCTACCCCAGCACAGGGCCCTTTCGGCTACAGCCCCTACTTGAGCAACGCATCTCGAGTAAACAGCTGCTCCTGGCTGGGGGTGGGCAGCAGGCTTCCAGCCCTGTTCCTGCAAATGTAGGTGTAGCAAGTGTACAGATCCATGGGTCTGGGGGCACCACCATCAGGGAATGGTTAAAGCTAGACAGTACACAGAAGAGTACCTGAAAGGCTTCCCACAACACAAGCATATACTCCGACGACATGGAGTGCACTCCTGGATGCCAGCCACCCACGCCTCTGTGCACCACCTGCGCTGGGCAACCACCTGGCATGGGCCATCTCTGTCCACCAGGCCCTGGCTCCTGGGCCGTCCCGGCAGAGGGGCCTCTCCACCTCCCTGTTCCCACAGGCGCACCTGGCAAGCAGAAGCTGCCTCATCCAAGGCCTCCCCAGCCTGAAGGACCCAGGGTCCTTTCCTGTCAGCTTCTCTAGAAGTTTCGTGGATGTAGGCCCGCACCCAAGGGTTAGACCACAGGAAATCTTGGCAGCCAAGAAACATCAGGACAGGGGCCTGGGCCAGAGCTCAGAAAGGCGGCCAGGTGCTCAGTACCCCCCTCGCCCTGCCCCCTGCTCCCTGAGACCCAGGGCCATGGGCAGAGACAACAGATGAGCCACAGCCCAGACAGGGTCACAGGGCCTAACGGTCCCTCCTCAAAACCTGACTCTTCAGAGCTCTGCCCATTCCCTGACCCCATGCTGGTGGGTGGGAGGCAGGACCTGTGAATGTTCAAGGTGAATGAGCAGAAGGGCTCCTGTCACCCCTTGTCTCCATGACACCAGGGGGGCAGGGAAAGCAGCTTCACCCAGTGCGGCCACATGGGACACTTGTGCCACCTGACTCCCAGACAGCAGGAAGTGGCTGGTGACCCATTTTATAGGTGACGGCCTGGGCCCGGGGCTGCTGAACGGCCAGCCTGGCCACTCAACCTGGGAGGACCCCGCAGGCAGAAGAAAGGCACTATAGAGGATGCTCACGTGATGAAGTCCAGGAAGCTGGCGAGTGGCTCATACGCATGGTTCCTCATGTGACGGAACTCCACCACCATCTTTTCCTTGAGCCGGTCATCGATGACGGACACTGTCAGTGGCGAAGCCTCGTTGGCCAGGAAGTTGCCATAGTCAGTGCTCTGCAGGTGCAGCTTCAGGTCTGAAACCCAAGGGTGGAGGGTGAGAGCTGGCCGTGCTGAGCCTCCCCAGGATCCCAAGTCCTCGTCCCCACCCCAACTCTGGGCCCCAGCCCCTCCCCTGCTGTTGTGTCCTGCTGCTACCCTGAGCTCCCATCCCCACCTCCGCCTCCCTGTTGGCTCAGAGCCTACTCCAGGGCAGTCAGGCCAAGGCCCTGAGATGCTCCAGACCCTTGGGCCCCGAGCCAGTACACTGGGGCCCAGAGTCCAAGCACAAGTAGAAGCATTGTTCCTCCAAACGACAAGAAGGCCTGGGAAACCCCAACCCAAGGTGCCATTCACCACCTGCAGCCTTTGAGGCTCTCCTGCCTGGTGGGCTCCAGGGGGCCTAATTTAGTGCAGAATGAGACATGGGCCCTACCCTCCAAAGCCTCAGAGAAGCAAGCCAACATACCCTGTGGCAGAAATGATGCATACAAAATTAAGGACATGCCCCATGCCATGGGTAAACTGGAGAGGGAACCAAGGCAGGGCACAGGATGAGGGAGCACTCCAGGCTGGGCCAGGTAAAATGCAGGGACAGGAAAATGCAAAGGTAACAGCTGCAGGATGGCATGAGCAAGGAGTGGCCTAGAGGGCAAATGAAGGGTGTGAGCAGGAGGCGAGCTGGGAAGACAGACTGGCCGTGCCCGAGAAGCAGCTGGAGGCAGGCAGCCAAGCCCACAGGCTCTCCTGAGCTCTTCTGAACAGAGGTGAGGGAACAGGGACAAAGGTGAGAAGACAGGGCAGAAGGGCCCTGGGGAAGCAGACAGGTGAGTCCCGGGGGACTGTGGCAACAACCAGTCTCCCAGCTTCTGCTCGTGCCTCCCACACTGCAGTCTCTACTCCATCCCACAGCCAGGGTGCTCTTAAAACACCAGGCAGAACCCCCCACCACATCTGCACACCCTAACCTCAGGGCCTCTCCCTGTCCTACTGCTAGAAAGTGATGAGCTCTCCTCCAGTGGCCCTTTCCAGAAGCCACTCCTGCAGCCCTACCACTCTATTCCTTCACTTGGGCCACTTTTGTTAACACATCACATCCCACCCGGCACAGGGCACACAAACCATGATCGCAGGGACTCTGGGTCACTGCAGTATCCTAGAGCCAAGAACCGAGTCTGTTCTGGCGCATTTTCCCGTTCAGTAAATTACTGTGGAACAAACGGAAGACTGGGAAGAGCAGTGGTGAAGACAGCAGGAGGGTTTGCTCCTGAACGCACAGATGCAGGACACTGCGGTCGCCACGGCAGCACCAAGGACAGTGGCTGTGTGGGCACGTGCAGGGGAGTGTGCATGAAGGCTCGACAGCAGAGGTGGGCTTCTGCACGCTTTCTGTCCGCTGAGGAGGCTGCCCAGAGGCATGAGAAGAAGGGCCGCACCTGGGAACACTTCCACAAGCACCCCTGCCATGAGTCCGGGGGCCTACAGGGCTATGCTATCCTGGGACGCTTAGCGAGGAAGGGTGAGTGGGACACATCATCACTCCACAGACTGAGGGGACCCCATCGGGAGAAGAATGCTCCCGGCCCGGAGTCAGGTGTATCAGAGGAGATGGAAGAATGCCTACGAGGGACGTGTGGAGGTGTGGAGGGAGGGGTGCTCGCCACTGGGGTGGACTCTTGACACCTGCATCTCTCGGTGGCCCCTGGGTGACACGCAGCACTCGTGTTCCTTTGCGGTTCCTGGGCACGCAGAGTGAACTTTAACCTCGTGAGGCCTGCAGGGGGCCTTCCTCTGCTGCTTTTACCACTGCTTTACTATTCACACTTTTTTCCCATGCCACCCAAAAGGGGGACAGAACTGAGGACAAATCAGGGCAGGGAGAAGCCACCAGTCTCTGCTCTGCCCCCAAGGACTCCACACCCCTCCGTCCTCGCCCCAGGCCATCTGCCTTGGCTCCACTCTTCCCGCTCCTCACTAGTCTGGCCAAGGCCCACCTATGCCTGTAAAAGAAGATGCTTCGCTCAGTAACACTCGACTTGTTGAGCATTAACCATCTGACTGTTACAGAAAAACTCTTAACTGAGGGGTTTCACTATATTAGCAAAAGCCTGTATTTCTATCTCTAGTAATAGGTTTTACATGCTAGATTTCAATATGTTTGGCTCTGGATAAGTGTAGAACTTTTTTTTTTAAAGAAACATGGTTTACTTGCACAAAGTTGGTTGGTTTTAAGAGCCTGTTAATACTCGCAAAGTGGTTTTGGTTGTTGTGAAACAAATGGTATGAACTGGTCCCTCTTACTTTCATACTGAAATGAACTCTATTTAACTTATCAAGTCATTTGCCATACGCCCTGCTTTTATCTATCAGTAAATACTGTGATACTTGAAAAAACTAGTGGGCAGGGATTTCTGGCCCGAGCACAGCAGGTGCTCCAGTCCACTTGGGGAAGCCACAGCGTGGAGAGCGGCTGGAAGCCCAGTCTGGCATATGGTGTTCTGGGTCAGACGGTCTGGCGCAGCAGCTGGCGGCTAAACCTGTCCATTTATCCATGTTTATCCATCCAGCCACTGCAGCCAGCAAAGTCCTTCTCAGGCGGTGAGCCTCCTGCCTCTCCAGGTCCCAGCCGGGACTTGGAAGTCAGACCAGATGCACAGGGCAGAAACCAGGGTTAGAGCCCCTCGTGCAAGTGGTCCCACTGTTCTCTGGGACAGTGAGTTTGGGTGCTGGAACCCAGCCCAATCTCCTGATTCCTACCCTCCACAGCACCCAGGGACTAGGCCTCCCACCCACATCCCCCCTGCCCCCGAGATCCCTGCTGCTGGAAGCCTTCCCCACGTGCTGCGCCACCCCTCCACAAGAGCTGCGCAAGCTCTCTGGCAGCCTGAAACCTCTCTGATCCAGCCTCAACTCCGTGGGGCTGCTCTGCTCCCCCACCAAGCACCCTCTCTCCTCTCCAGCTCCCACCAACTCCCTTTAATGACTGGCACTGATCAGGTGGGAGGCAGTACCCCAACACAAAGTGGGAAACAAGACCCTACCTGGAAACAGATGGGGCCCTGCTGAGTACTCAGCCCCAGGCCAGCAGCGACCTGTGTGCTGGATCTCCCAGCCATGCCCATTTATTTCGCTGTTTCGGAAAAAGGCAATCAGAGGGAACGTGACAGGTGTCCAGAATCCCACAGTCAGGTATAGTGGGGCGGGGGACTGGGATCAGGCCTCCTGGGTTCTCCCCACCCTCAACTCCAGTCTCCATTCCTTCCCCAACCCTTACATTTTTTACCCTTCTACCATGGCCCTTGGCCCAGATGGGCCTTTTGGATATGGACCCAGCTGCTCAGGCAGACCTTCATTCCAGAAGAGCTAGGAGCCCCCAACTCTTACATTTTTGACCCTTCTGCAACCCACTCCAGTACTCTTGCCTGGAAAATTCCATGGATGGAGGAGCCTGGTAAGATACAGTCCATGGAATCACGAAGAGTCACACATGACTGAGCAACTTCACTTTCCATTGGGAAGTGGCTCAGGATGGGCCTTTCAGATATGGACCCAGTCACTCAGGCAGACTTTTGTTCCAGAAGAGCTGGCAGGTGACAGAGAGGTGAGAGGAGACTGGGCACGCCCCTGCAGAACCTCGGAGGCCACTTGGACACTCACTGCCCACCTGTCAAAGGCCCTACACTGGCATGACTCAAGGACAACCCCTCTGACATCACCTGTGGTGCTGGTGGTTCCCAGAGAAGACAGGGCTCTCCTCTGCATGCCCCCCGCCCCTGGGGCTTCCCATGGTCGTTAAAGCAAACATCCTTGTGCCTTGGCTGCTGCGTTTTGCTGACACTGCACCTAGGGACTTGGCTGCTGGAGAGCAGACGGCCGGGTGGTTTCTGCTGGCGTTTGTCAGATGAGAGCAAACCCAGGAGATTCTACTGAGACTCCTGCCCAAGGCCTGAGGAATCTTCCTTACCAGGAAACTCATGTTTAAAAGCCCCCAGTGACGCTGTCAAAGGGCCACTCCAGACCACTTTCCCCGGCCAAGCCCCACTCTTCCCTGTGATCCAGGGTGAGGGGACAGCCCATCAGCCAAGGCAGCGACTTGGAGGCTGGCAGGCTAGCTGATCTTTCAGCTTGGACCACACAGGGCTCTTGAACCAGCTCTAACACTGCTGGAGAAACCTGGCACCCAGGCCTAGTGGCTGGCAGCCCCAAGCCCTTTACTCAGTCCTCAGGGCTGAGACAAGCCCATTAGAAACCACCCCCCTTGGCCCTCCAGCTTCCTGATTTCTCTGAGGGATGTGGAGGAGGTATGACCGGGGGTGGGATCAGAGCACAGGAGGAGAGGCCTGGAACTTGTTGAGAGCTTCGTGGGAGACTCGGCCACCCAGCCCTGGCCCAGCCCCCGAGGGCAGACAAGGACGCCAGGGGCTCTGGGAAGGCCGGGGCTAACTCTGCTCTGCGCCCTGAGCTCCGCAGCCTGAAAGCCTCAGTGACAGGCCCTGAGAGCCCCAGACATGCCTGGGCTGAGGCTATAGCAGTGTTCTGGTTAGCACAGACTCGGGGGACCACTCTGGTCTACCCACAAGCCCAGCTGTCTACCCCAAATCCTCCCATCCATGGCCCAGAACCAGGAATGTCTGGCCAGCTTGGGATCTCTCACAGCAAGTCTTCCTCAGAGGCTGAGTTCTCATGTCCAGGAAGATGCTGCTGCCGCTGCTGTCAGGAAGTTCTCTCTGAAGTCTGACTTGAAGCCCTCCTCAGAGGAGGCTGATCAGCTCGGTTTCCCAGTGCCTCCAGTCTCCCTTGAAGGTCTGGGACTTGCTCCTCAGGACCCCTCAAACCCACCCAAGACCCCCCAGACCGCCTCTGTTTCCCAGTGTTGCTGTCCCAATGTTCTGGGACCGTTCTCCCAACTCTGCCTCCTGGGGCCACCGTAGGCCTCCTCACTGCTGCAGGGCTCTCTTGCTGGCCTCCTGTTCCACATCTTCGCTCCATGTTCCCAAGCCCACTCTCCACACCATCACCGGAGGGCAGTCTTCCAGCTCCAACGTGTCGCTGTCACCTCTGTGAGCAGCACCGTGGCCCCCGAGTCTGACCTCCTCCCCCAGCCCTTGAGGCCCCACAGCTCCGGCCCAGCACTGCCTCTGCCTCCAGTGCTGTTCTCCAGTGAGGGTGACCCGCCTGTGAGCTCTGTTCCAAGGAAGTGGTCCCGGGAAGTGCACAGGGTACCCGAGGAAAGCCCTGAAGTGCGGGAAACAGGGCCGCTTCCTCGGGCCCAGAGGGAGAGGCTGGGCTGGAGGGCACACCCCCAGCATGCTGAGTTGAGAGTCCTGCCCTCCCTCCTCCACAGGGCTCCCCATTCTCCCTGAGGTTGCCCATGTCAAAGACCACCGTCCTTGCTCCAGCAGGGTCAGCCAAGCTCTCAGAAGGCATCCGGGCGGGCTGTAGCCCAATACCCACCTGGTGTGGTGGTTCCTCCCAGGGCCCTGCCAGACTCCTGGAGGCCCCACAGCCGCCACCTGTCCCTCCACTTCCTGCCTTTTCCAACCCAGGTCCTCCAGGCCAGGACCCCACAGAGCAGAGCCCTGGCCCCAGCTAGCACCTCTGATTACCACTCTCACCCTGATTAGCAGGAGAGCATGGGGACCCCTAGCCTGTCCAAGGCTCTCCTCTCTCTGAAGGACTAAGCACGGGTTTGGCAGCCAGCTCCAGCCAGGCCTTGAGAGGTGGCAGCTGGGCAGCCCTGCCTCCCACCCGCTTCCTGAAATCTTTCCTAGATCCTGCCAGCCCTGAAAGTCATCTTTTGGCCTCACCAGGGCTTCCAGGCGTGGGCAGTACATGGTGTCTCCAGTCCCTAACCTCTGCAGCTTCTCCCCACGAGCCTCAGAGAGGCAGGAAGGGAGGGTCTTGGCCCAGGCCAGTGGTTGGTCTCAGGCTGCCCCAGGGGCCCAGGAGGCACAGAGGCGGCCCTGGCACAGTCCGCAAGGCGGGGCAGCCCCTGACTCTCGACTCACCCATGGCCTCATGGCCCATGAAGGGGCCCTGCTGGCCAGCTGGCCATGGCTGAGTGTGAGAGGACAGTGTGTTCCCAGACTTCACTTCTGCTTTTCCAGAGGTCACTCAACGATGCTCTCCTGGGGAGCTCAGGGGTTTTCAGGAATTGAGGCCCGCTGAGTGAAACCAGATGTACAAATACACTCCCTAGAGCCCAGCGTGCCCATCCTGCCACTCCCTGTGAGAGTGGCGGAGCCCTGGAGCCTGTTCCACCACTTCCCTGGGCCCAGGTGAAGCAGCTGTTTTGAAGGAACTGGCTCTGGGCTCTTCCTCCAGTGCTCGTTTGGCCCTATGAGCTCACTAATGCTGCAACTTCCAGGAGCTCAAAGCAGCGAAACTCAGACAGAAGGACAGATGTGGACAGATGGCCAGGCTGGTGGCTCAACAGAACTATAACTCCCCCTCAGCAAATGGACTGTGTTTGGGTCTCCTCTCCAGGCTCTGGGTGTGGGGGGACCTCTCTTCTTCGCATCAGCTCCAAAGCAGATGTATGCACTGGCTGTCTGGCTGCGCAGGGCCAGAGTGCGACATCTGGTACTCCCAGTGTGGGAGCCACGACACACAAACCATTAACCCTGCGTTTACCTGCAGTGCAGACTAAGCATCCTCTCATGACCAGGCTCTGCCAGGGCCCATCACAGGTTCCCTGCCAACCTTGTGTAAGTAACCAGCCCTGCATCCCAACTCTTCCTATCAAAGGCCACCTTTTCCCCCTCCTCCCTCAGATGTCAACTGGCATTCCCTATCCAGAAGCCTTGGCATTGCTCCCACCCCAAACTGAGGTGCCCATGGCCTCTTGCTGGCCCAGGAAAAGGTCCATAGATAACTACAGCCCCACTTTGCCAGGTCACTGGTTTCAGGACATAGTTCCTTGGTGCCTCAGTGGGACGACGGGGAGAGACCCCAGGCTTTCAGGCCACAGTGACCTGAGTTTAAATCTTGCCCCACAGCTTGACCCTGAGCAGCCTGTAGAATCTCTGGACCCAGGCTCCTGGCTGTCACCTGGTGAAAGGTCCTGCAGTGCCAGCTTCCCAGAGTAGCCACAGAAATGGTGGCCCAGAAATGGTGTTGCCCAGAGTAAACCAAGCCCTGCACAGCAGTCTCTCTCCTGGTGGAGGTTCTCACCCAGGGCTCCCCAACTGATGGGCCTGGCCCCAATCAGGTGGTCTGTGTTCTGACTCTGGGCCATTGCTCAAGCTGTTCCCCTTGGCATTCCACAGGGTACCCCTGCCCTTCCTCCCCATGGCCCTGACCTTTCCTGGGGGCTCTGGTGTGTCCTCTCCCCGGGGGTCCTTGGGTAACGTGGGCATGCACGCACACAGGCCCCTCTCTGCTCTCTCCTGGGGAAGGACGAACAGAGTGGGCTCAAAATCTGGGACTCCTGTCCCTAAGCCCACGTCCCACCTCATCTATGAGTAGGATCACACAGAGCTTTGGGCAGCCCAGCCCCAGGCACCTGGACAGAGGCTAGGATCCAGGTCTGCACCCCCGACAATATGGTGAGCTACTGCCCTGCTGCCCTCGGGAGCTGGTGCAGCCAAGGACAGCTCTTGCTCCATGGGAAGCCCCTGGGCCGGCATGCCAGCAGTCTTGGGAAGAACCTGGAGACTACTGCTGGCACGGTCACATGCAAGTTACTGGGTTTCAGCTGGCATGAGGCAAAGACCCTGCAGGGAAAGGACAGCGAGTCCTCCTTCCCAGGTCCCTAGACTAGCATTTTGTCTCATGCTTGGAGGCCTTTCAGTGAGGGGCAGCATTCCCAGAGGGGGGATGGGACTGAGCTGTAGCCATGGCCCAGCTGACTCTGGGGTTGCTGACACCACCCACCTGCATATCAGATACGGGGACCTGATAGGCAAGAGTGTCACTCCCTGGTCTAGGAGGCAGCAGGATGTCTGACTCCGGTTCACCACCCTTCTCCCCGCTCCGAGACAGGTGGCAGGTGCTGGCAGAGCACATTTAATTACCCTCATGCTCTCAGGAACACCTCGTCCCTGCGGCTGGGAGAATGAAAGCATCACTCACAACCCATGAGGAAGTCAACCCACCCGACAGTCAGGAGGGTGCCAGGCGGGCGACGGTCCCACGTGCCAAAGGGAGGGGCAGAACTGGCTACGGCTGCACCCAGGGCAAGTTCCAAGAAGCTCTCCGCTGAGTGAGTGGAGATCCGCCTGGACAGCCCCTCACCAGGACATCCCCACCCAAGGCTCCCCGGAACTGGCACGTCCCAGGAGACACAGGGCTTGGAGGGTGGCTTCCCCTGTTGCCCTCCCCTGAGAATTAGCCAGCCCGCCTCACCCTGGGAGGCAAGGGCCACACCTCTGCTGCTGCCTGTACTTTGACCCTGAGCAGGCTCTTTCTTTTCCAGGCTCACCACCTCAGTTACAGAGCCTGCAGGCTGCAGTGGACCTGGGGCTTCTTGGCAACAGCTTATTTGCACTTTCCCAAAAATGTAAGTCTGCCTGGGTGTTGAATGAGAAGAGGGATAGAGGTCCGGTGTGGCCAGGTACCAGGCAGCCCAGGAAAGGCCAGCTGTGACAGGGAGCTTCTCAAAAGCTGGCCTGTGCCCATGACAGGCTCCTGGGTCCACTGGTCCACACCACCTGAGCAATCCTCTCTGCCCTTAGTGCTTGGCTTCTGTTCTACATGCACTGTCCTCTAGAAGAAGGACCCAAAGAAAAATTGGAGCTCACTTCAACTAGGGAAAAGCACTTTTAAGACCCCCAGGGGCTGCTGTTCCCTGTAAAATTTAAGCCAAGTCAGGCTGGATCCTGGAGGAGCATCTTGCCAGCTCCACGGTACTTAAGAGTCCAAGTTATGGAAATACTCATGGTGCTGAGACCTAGGTCCTGTGGATGGGCTCACAGGATCAGGCCTCATCTGGGGCTGTGAGCCAGGCAGCTCTCAGCATCAAGTCTCATTCCCTGAAGCTCACAGAAACAAGACCAAGCAACCTGGGCCAGAAGCATAGTTGACCCACTCCATACCCACATCCAGCTGAGTCAAGAGGCCTGGGCCAGGCACAAAGTGGCAGGAAGTAGCATCCACGCTGGTCCTGTCCTGCACCACGGACTCCTCACACACCTTGCTCTAGGGGCTGACAGGACACACGCAGGAGAAACAGTAAGACACCAGACTGAGCCTGTCAGTACTCAGGCCCTGAGAGAGAGGCAATTGCCCGCTCAGGGAATCTCATAGCAGAAGTTAGGTTCAAATGATGGAAGTTGGTGGAGGAGTGGGGGTGACAGGGAAGCATGGAGCCTGGGCCAGGCCTAAGGGATAACACTCCAGGACCCTCACTTTCCCTAGGCTTTGCCACATGGCATCTGGCTTAGAGGTTAAAGTATTGAGGGTGGGGAGAAATGAGTGAGCTACAACCCATGACCAGCAGCCTTGGGCCCTGTGTGTCAGGTCATAGGTTATAGCTTACCTGTATTCCTCAACTCCCAAACCTCAATTTCCACACTGGATACCACATGGTAAGACACCTGGGGGGATGGAAAGCACACCAGAATCAGGATCTTTTTCACCTGACCACCCCTTCCCAAGTTGGAGGCTGGGCACCAAGAGGCGCAGTACAGGTAGCCTTCAGTGAATAAGTGAAAAACTATCAAAAAATCTAGAGAGATGGACTGGAGGAACCAAGTTAGATGTCAGGAGGCCATAAGCAAGGCCTTGAGCCTCACCTGGACCCAGTTTCCCTGGGAAGCTACGAGGGTTGGATAAGGTTACTTGCAGGGGCCCAGTCAGCTCTGATACTCTACTCTGATCAAGCCTGGATCTCAGTGACTCTCTGCAACTCCAGTCCCTGAGGGCCACGCAGGAGCTCAGAGTGAGCCCAGTGGCCTGGCTACCCCTGAAACAGCCCTTGCAGAGCTTACAACAGGTGCGGGGAAGGCCCGGGGCTGTGGAGCAGTGGCAGATAGGAGAGGCCAAGCTGAAGCAGCAAAGATACCACAGACGACTCCTTGGAGGGGAAAGCCCCATCTATCAGCCAAACACGAAGCCTCAGCTGAAGTCAAAGCCTAAAAACCATTGCCTGAGCGGCCAAAGGCGGGGACAAGCCTGGTCCAGGGCCAGGCCGGGGTTGGCCAGGAAAGTGGGGCCTGGTCCTTAGTGGGGGCTGTTCCTCCACACATTCCTTTACCTGCCTTAAGTCTGCCCACCCCCAGGACCACCCACACTCACATGGTGGTAGGGGGAGGGTGGGCAGCCGCACCCTAGGCCCTGGAGCTGCAGGGTGAGCTACAGGGTGCTGGGTGCAGATAGGCAGAGCAGGCTCCAGGCCCAGCCCACGTGGCCCTTCAGGGCCTTGATTTTCCTGCCTCTAAAAGAGGAGGAAGGCCATTATTCCCATGCAGAGTAGATTTTTTTTTTTAATCATCTAAGGAGTGGGTATTGGCTGAGGCAGAAGCCACAGAGGCCAATGGAAAGACTACTCCAAATTGGGGTGCAAGGTGGAGAGTTGTCAATTACCTGATAACCTGACTGTGTGTAACTATACCCTATAGAGCCTGGGGTGCCTGATTTGGTCTCTCCCAGAGTCACCCTACACACATGTCCCTGTATGTAGCACATGCACCCCTACATGCCCCCCCCAAAGTGCTGAAGAAGGCTGGGAGGAGAGGAGTCTGTCCTGAGGATGTATTTTCCATCTCCTGGGGGGAAGAGAGTAGCAGAACCAGAGTGGAGGCCACCCAGGGAAGGATGGTGCTTCTGGGAGCCTGGGGAGCATGGCCTTGACTCTTGGCAAGCTCAAGCTCCTACCTGGTGCCCCCAAGACCCTTGGTTCATAGCTGGCACACAGCACTGAAGCTGCTGCTCCAACTCTG
This sequence comes from Oryx dammah, assembly GCF_014754425.2. Lineage (NCBI taxonomy): Eukaryota > Metazoa > Chordata > Mammalia > Artiodactyla > Bovidae > Oryx > Oryx dammah. The sequence continues at coordinate 29,735,273 of NW_024070197.1, read as the reverse complement.
AGGACTGCCAGTGTGACCCAGGTGGAGGTAAATGAAGACAACTTGGAGATCAAGCCTGCAGCAGTCTGCACTGGGCACTATGGTGAACAGCATCCCAGGAGAATTCCCTGGCCTTCCTCTTCCTTACCCAGGAAGCAGGGGTACAGGGAGGTGAGGGTGGGAAGAGATGGACAGACAGGAGACACTGAGCCACAAGCCCTATATAACCTGGGAAGGCTGACTGGGAACTTGGGTGAGGGAAGTAGGGCCCAGGGCAGAGTCCCAAGGGACAGTGGCTTAAGGCAGATGCTGCGCAGAGAAGCAGAGATGCACCAATGGGTCCAGCCACACCCCCTTCCCTGGCCCTCAGACAGCTGAATGGTCCTGGTGCACCCCCTTGTGGCCAAAGGGAGGATGGCACTGTCAGCAGTCCAGAGCTCGGCTCTGGCTCCCTGGATTTTAACAGCCTTGGACTCCAGGTACATATTTCCCTTGGGTTAAATGGGGGGAAAGGCTGCAGGCACCTGCAGAGCCAAATGGAACAAGAATAGGACTGGGGTGGACGTAAGTCAAGAAAGCCAGAATGGAGACAAAGGGAGCCTGAATCTGGTCATGAGGGACTAGTCTGTCTTGCATCAGTGAAATAAGTGACCTTCTGAGGGGTAAGAGTGAAGAGGGTGCAGAGGAAGCCTGGGCATGTTCAGCCCTCTACACTCTTGTCCTCCAGTTCCCCTAGACCCTCCCAAGGTCCAAATCCCTTAATTCACCTCTCTGCTCCCTGTATCTAATGCCTAATAATATATCCTTTTTAAAAAAGTGCTTAATAACACAAAAGCAGAACAATCTACAACATGGTGCACTCCTCCCCCATACCTCACATCCTAGCCCCCTGCCAAAACCAATAAAGAGTGGTCTCTCATCCAACCACACAAATACCTACTGAGCCCTCAGGCTGGCTAGGCGCTGTGCTGTCGAGAACTAACAACATGCAAGTGATTAGTTTCATTTTACAGATGAGCAAACCAGCTTCAAGGCATTAAATCACAATGGACAGGGTCACATGGTTGGCCAGAAAGGGAGCCACAGTCTCCTGCTGCCTGGCCTCACACACAACTTAAGAAAGGTCTTGGTGACCCAGAGAGGGCCTAGGGTCCTAACCCTGAGCAGACACAGGTGATTTACAAGAGAGACCATTACATCATGTGCTCACACCTGTTCATTCTTGACGTCAACCCTCCTAACAAGCTGGAGCATGTCTGAAAGCTGAGCCCAAAGCACAAGAACAGCTACAAGTAGGAAAAGATGTCTAGTGTGCTGTAGTCTACACCGCTGACCACATGGGGCCAGGGGCAAACCACTGGAGGCAGACCTGGGCCCTCAGAGACTTGGTTGGTCCAGGCTTGGTCCCATTTCATTTAACATCTAATGGCCCTAATTCAAGAGAAGCTCTGCTATGTTCCGTGTAGGCCGCTACGAAAGCAAGAAAGCAAGACTAATACATTCCAGAAGGGGGTTATGCAAGATGTTTAAAATATGGATCTTTCCTTCTCTGCCATCCAGAAACCCTGGTCACCCTGGAAGTCTCATCCTCAAGGGTCCTGAATGGCTGACATTTGCCTGTGCTGAGGTCACTTCAAAAGGCCCTGAGGTTCAGACACTGGCTCCACCTCAGAAACCAGGCCCAAGAAATCAGTGAGAAAACTGAGGGACAAGAGTGTTATCACCCACCAGAGCAAGTTCTGACATGAACTCCCAGGGCAGGGCTTCTGAAACAAAGGTTATCAGTTCCTGTGTGGACTGTCCTGACCATAAACAGCTTCCCAGATAAAATCAAGCTACAGTATACACCAGTGCAAGGTGTAATCAGTGAAGAGAAAACAAGAAGTGTATGGGGGGTTGGGGGAAGGCGACAAGGGGAAAAGAGAAAAATGGACAGGTGAGAGGTGAGCTGAATATGGACAGGGCTCTGAGGCTCTGTTCTGAGTGACATGAGGGCCTGGGCTTCATGCATCCCTTGAACTCTGAGTCTTCCTGTGTAAAGAGAAAGGAAGAGGCTTGATGGGGGCTCCCTAAGAGTCAGACCAGCCCTACAACGCCGTAAACAAAAATCTGGAAGAATGCCCTAGCGTCACCAGCAGGGGTCTCGGCTTGGATGGCTGATGGGTCAAATGCCTTCTCTTTGTTCACCTATATGTTCGAATTTCTCTTATTTTAGATATCTTCAGCGGATATTTTAAACGATAAAACGTTTGTTCACTACAACACATCTGAATGATGGAAGAGTACTTAAAATTAAAGACTGACATATTTCCCCTCCCAGTCCCTCTAACCCTTCCTCTGCAGAGGCTGCCACTCCAGGTTGGTTGTCTACGCTTCCAAACACATTTTCATGTGCACACTACCTGGTATTCTACTAAAATGGGATTATGTTACACACAACACTTTGCAACTTCTCACTTAACAAGATATTTCTAAATCAATCTTCATGGAACATCACACTTTTGAGCACCTGAATGGTATTCCACTGTGAGCACAGACCATGGTTTATTTTCCCATTCCCCTGTCAACAGCAATCCCTCTGGCTCTAACAGGTTGCTGTTAGTTACCTACAAGGCTGGTGTGGACACCTCTGTGCATGCCATCCTGTGCTCACCTATGGGACGTGACCCTGTAGGTGGGTGTGCAGAGTCACACAGTCCCTGCATGTGCAGTATTTAAACAAGGCAGTAAAAGCTTGTTCCTCGAGGATCTATACCAAGTTACCCTTCCACCAACTCCCCTTTTGGAATTTTTTTTTAAAAATTATGTTTAGGACTTCCCCGGCAGTCCAATGGTTAAGAACCCATGCTGGTATGATCATCCCTGGTGTAATCTCTGGTCGGCAGGAGAAACTGAGATCCCACATGCCACAAGGCATAGCCAAAAATAAATAAGTAAAAATTATGTTTAGTTAAAAAGAAGATCAAAAAAGAAAAACAGAAGGGATTCCGTGGCAGTCCAGTGGTTGAGACTCTCGGCTTCCACTGTTGGAGGCACAGGTTCAATCCCTGGTCAGGGAACTAGGATCCCACTAGTCGTGTAGCAAGGCCAAAATTAATTAATTAACTTTTTTTTTTAAAGACACCTACATTAAAAAAAAAAAGTAAGAAAAGAAAGAAACCACCCTGCCCAGTCATGCAGGAAGGATGCACGGCAGGGGTGTGAAGGGGAACCCCTGGCTGTGGCTCTCTGCTCTGCTCACCAAATTAGGCTCCATGCCAGGTATGCTCCTCAGGACAAGCTTGTGTCCTCTTGGCCCACTGTGAAGGCTGCTCTCCAGCCTCCTGGCAGGACTTATGGGCAGAACAAGGCTTCTAAAGGAGTTTGCCCTGGTAGCAGGCCAACAGATGGCGTAGGCTGAGCTGCCACCGGCCAACATGCTGATGACTTCCAGACTGGAATCTTCAGTGCTGCTTCCCTGGAGCTCCAGATCCACACAGCCACCTCCCTCAGACACGCAGACAGTGCTTCTGAGACAGAGCACCTCCTCCACCACCTGTCTATGCTCCAGACCTTCTCCTCTCCTGGTGGGCCCGTCTCAGAAGCAGTTCCAGCACCCACCCAGACATCTGAGGTCAAAATCCTGATCTCTAACCCCTCTCACCTCTATACCTAAAGCGAACTAGCCCAATCTTGCGGGTCTCCTGCCCTAAGCTGGTCTCTGACCCAGTTCTTCTTCTACCCACATGCCACTCCTGGCCCAGTTCAGCCCTATTCTCTCACCTGGAGAGCTAGGATAGCGTATCCTCTAACCTGGCTCCTCCTAAACCAAACCTCCAGAGCTCCATATCCAGTTTCTAATCACATCACACCACCAACCCTCACCCCCTTCACAGTCCTTCCCTCCTCCATGTACTGAGGGATCAAGTCCAAGCTGGCTCATGGCAGCAAGACCTCCCTCCTGGCCACCCCTGGCCTCCGTCTCTGCTCTGGGGCCTCATCCTCTTGCAGCAGCAATCAGCTGGAGAGGAACAGTCTAGTCGCCACCACGGATCCGTGCCAGCTCATAAGTCATTGGGCACGGGGGGGGAAGGGGTCTCTTCACACAGCAATGCCACTGGCCAGGGCAGCTGGGACAACATAGGCCATCAAACACTGAAGGGAAAACTTCAGGTGCGTGTGGGGGGCCCTCACAACTAAGGTGACTCGATGTAGCTGTGGCTTTGGTCCATGTGCTAACCCTCTCCATGTGTACACCCCTCCCCTGAGGGCCCCCCCTCCCAGAGCTGCTCCCTTGTGCTTGTGGTCATCGGGTTGCCAGAACTGTGTCCTCTCTCCCTCTGGATCACATCTGGCTGAGGAGTTCTGGGCTGAGCTAAGTTTGTCTTGCTGTCTAAGCCATGGTCACCCAATTTCATCAAACCAATATATTCTCCTCTGACAAACAAAATGGAACATACAAAATGTTTCCAGGCAAGAAAATAAACAGAAACTCTTGAGCAAGACACTTCCCACACACTGACCCTGACCTAAGTGAAGGATCTCCTTCTTGCTCTCTCTATTACAACTTTCATCCCTCCTAAGCCACATATCTTCCCAAGGCACCCGAGGCCTTCGATGAACCAGCCTGAGGCAACTATCCACCCTCAGCCCTGCATACCCCTGACACGTGCTCTATTCTCTTCCTGGTTCCCAATTTCTCCTGATCTTCTACATGGTTTGATGTTTCTGAAACTGCAAATGCCTTCTTCCCACCTCCCCGATTTGGCTAGTTTTTTGTGTGACAGTTTTACTGAGATATAGTTCATATGCCATACAATTTTCCCATTTAAAATGTACAATTCAATGGCTTTTAGTATATTCACAGTTGTACAACCATCACAATTAATTTTACGACATTTTCATTGCCCCAAAAAGAAGCCCGGTAAGCTGTTACTCCTCACATGCTCCCACTGTCCCAAGGTATGCCTCATGCCTACTGGACATTCGGCACTCTCTTTTTTAAAAGTCTCTACTGAATTTTTTATAATATTGCTTCTTTTGTTTATGTTCTGTTGTTTTGGGCCATAAGCCATGTGGGATCTTAAGCTTCCTGACCAGGGATTAAACCCGCACCCCAGGCACTGGAAGGTGAAGTCTTAACAACTGGCCTGCCAGGGAAGCCCTCAATTCTGTTTTGATCTCTGCCAGTCTGTCCATTAGGTGCACGTGCCCCCCAGGCAAGGCCTGTGTGATATGTTTTCATTGCCCACTCGGGGCCCAGCATGGCACCCGCCTCCCAGGAGTGACGAGAAGGACTGACCCTAGTGGGAGCAGCTGCCTTCCCTGATTGCTCACTTGGCACCAGGCCCTGTACTTACACACTGTGACCATCTCAGAGCGATTCTATTAATGCTCTCATTGTGCAGCTGAGGATAAACCACTCGCCCAGGGTCACAAAGCCAGTAAGAGGCTGAGCTGAGACTCCTCCATGAGCCGAGCTCATCTGTGAGCTCCGCTCTGTCCATCCACTGTCTCTGTCCATCCACTCTGTGCCTGGCCGTCAGTTTCCAGCCAATTTCAATATCCAGGACACCTCTGTCAGTCACCACCCCTTTCTTTCTCTCCTACCCACTTCTCAGGGGATGCCTTTGGCCTTTCTGGCAGGACCATCTTTTGCCCCATTCCTGCTTAATGGAAGCTCTTCCTGAGGGAGGGTCTCACCATCTAGGGTGTCTACTCTTCTGATTCAATTCTCTCCTGAGGTCAGTGGCCACACTTCTACCCTGATTCCCCAAGCTCACACCTGAGCCACAAAAATAGCCTCCACCTCTTCACTCAAATGGCTCACAGATCCTTCAATCCCATCTTCTTGCTCTTTCTCCAAACTGTTCCTTCCACATTCTTCTGTCATTTCACCGGCCACCTACATAGGTGCCTAAGCCAGGGTGGAGACATCAGTCTTGACTCTTCATTCTTCCTCAGCCTCCTTATCCAACCCTCATATCCTATTAATTCCTCTCCCTATAAATTCCCGCACAGTGCTCCCTGCCAATGCCTGAAGACATCTTCTCTGCCCCGGGTTACTTCTAAGACCCTGCAGACTGTTCTTCCCACCTCCAGTGTGGCCCCAACCCCCTGGAAACACACTTTTCAGACTGCAGGTACATTCTACAGTACAAAGCAAGTAGTCTTACCCTCCCATCTCCTGCGTTCAGGACAAAGCCATTCCTGTGGTTTTTGCAGTTCTTCAAAGTTAATCTCTTGGGACTTCCCTGGTGGCCAGTAGCTAAGACTCCATGCTTCCACTGCAGGGGGTGTGGGTTCAGCACCTTGTCAGGAAACTAAGATCCTGCATGCCACAAGGTACGGCCAAAAATTTTTAAAAAGCAGCAACAACAAAGATAAACTATTTCCAGCCACATTCCTGGCCACATCACAATTAGTGCTAAAACCTAACTGTGCCACTAATAACTCATTAGTGACCCTCCTGGAGACACCATCTATGTTTGCATCTGCAGTTTGATGTGGCCAAGACCAGCCTGGAGTCTCACTTTCCTCTTCCTATAGAAGACTGCCTCTTGTGAAATAATGTTGAAATGCAGAAGAAAATGCTGTAATGAACGGAAGGCAAGTGACTCACAACAGAGAGGGATAAAGTGCTCTGGAAGACAACCAGCAAATCAAGCATGTGAGCTCTTCAACCATGATCCCTGAGCATCTAATTCACTGGCTGAGGAAAACCATCCTTGGGACCACCGAGCTCACATGGAAGCTGAGAAAATCACAGAGCTCCTCCTCCTGAATGTTAATATATTTCTTTACAACAGGAAGGAGATGCGCTGAATGGTCCAAGTGTCAGAGAGAGCCCCCTTTCCAGATTAGGAGCTCACATCTGGTACCCATCAGCCGAGTTACAGCTGCGTAAGCCAGCAAGTCACATGCTTTTTCAGTATTTTCCAAGTTTCTGAGTAAGAGGAGAGCTAATTCATTGCAAAATCCTGGAAATAATGACCAACTCAGCAACAATGAGAAACCCCTTGACTTAAGATTATGGTCCCTAAATATCTTTTTTCCTATAAAAAGAACCAGGTTGCCTAAGAGAAATGATGACTCTAGGTCTGGATCAAAAAAGTACAAGATAACATTAGAATATACTGTCATCGCAGCAGTAAAGAAGATTACAGGGTTATGTCAAAAAACTTATACAATAGGCAGCATATTGTATCAGCTCCCATTGGCCAAAGGACAATTTGAGCATCGATAAAGTTAAAAGATGGAAGCATAACAAATATATTAAAAGCCTAAGTGTGTTATGATACTAAACAAACAAAAAGAAGAGTAAACAAACCTCATTAGTCATCTTTGGAAGATGTTGGAAAACCAACTCATTATTTTGGAAGCTAGTAAATAAGGGAAAGAATCAACTATTTATCTTGCCTCTCCTATACAGATGGTATGTCAAGGTAATCAAGTACTAGATTCAAAGTACTAGAGGGTTCAAAGTACTAGAACTTTCTAGCTTTAGAAGGAATTCTGCTAGCAATTCCAGAAGGAAAGATAAAATATCACCATTTTGCAACCCCTAATGAAATCACGGTTCTAGTCAATAAACATCAATAATTCCTTGGTCATAAAAAGAGAAACAACTAAACAGAAACAACTCTCAATGGAAGCACAAACATTACCTATTAAATATTGCTTTTAACAAATAACCAGATTCTAATTAAGTTTCTTGATCTAACTACCAGTTAACAAGGGACACATTAAACTATACAGCAGAGAGAAAACCAGCAAAACTGAGATGAAGGAAAATCTATAGGGTGGTTGGAGGGGGGTTCAGGATGGGGAACAGACGTACACCCATGGCTGATTTATGTCAATGTATGGCAAAAACCACTATAATATTGTAAAGTAACTAGCCTCCAATTAAATTAATTTTAAAAAAGGAAAATCTATAAATTAAATGACCCAGCTTCTTCAACAAATAAAAGGAAAAGTGAAAGAAAAAACCTATATACTAAAAGACTTGTGACAGCATCAATTGCTTGATTGATGGATCATAACCGGACTCCAAGTGAAACAAATTGTATTAAAAAATCATTTGAGACAATCAGACAAATTTAAACCCTAAGTGAATATTTGATGACACCCAAAACTAATGTTTCTTTTAAAGGAGGAATAATAGGGTTGTGGTTATGTTAACAAAAAAAGTCATGATCTTTTTTTCAGAAACACCAAAATATTTACAGCTGAAATGATACACTGTCTGAGACTGACTTCAAAATAATTGGAGTGGGGTGATAAATGCAGCTATTATCAACACAAGATTGATAAAGGTAACAAGAACTGAACAAGTTGTAATTAGGTGTCTATTACTCACAGGTTCATTATACTATTCCCTCCAATTTATATATGTTTAATGATTTCCATAATAAATGAAAATGAATAAGCAGTTTTTAAAAGGAAAGGGGAGATTTTGGGGGGCACAGCCAGAGCCTCACTCATACTTATATTCCCAGCAGCCAGTCAAATTAACAGCAATGCTTTTAGGCTGAAACCAAGGTCAAAGCTGAGGGTTCAAGCTCAGAACTGTTATTACCTGGAACACTCACTTGGCTCTTTTATTTAGCCCAGAAGCTTGCACAGAGTAAGCCTTCAGGAAGTGTGTTTTTGAATGAATAAATGAAGACACAAACATCGAAATAGTACTACACATATTCCTCACGATCTGAAATATATTCACTTAGTCACATACAACCACCTCGAATTTAGCTAGCCTCTGCAGATGGTGGTGCCCCAAGCCACCACTCTCTCTGCCCCGACGTCCAGTGCTGAGGGGCCAAGGGCTTCCCCACCTGGGCTCACCTCAATTTAAAAATTTTTTTTAATTTTATTCATTGGCTGCAACAGGTATTAGTTGCAGCATAAAGGCTTCCATAGTTGTGTTGCGGGGGCTTAGCTGCTCCAAGGCACGTGGGATCTTAGTTCCCTGATCAGGGATTGAACCCATGTCCCCTGCACTGTAAGGCAGATTCTTAACCACTGGACTACCAGGAAGTCCCTCACCCCAATTATTTTAAACGAAGGGTCTGAATTCCCAGATTTGTGCTCTCATGCCCCAAACCCCACCAGCCAGGACTCCTTTTGGTCCCGCTGAAGGCCCAACTATTTCTCCCCAACATGCTGGTCTCTCTGCCTGAAATGCTCCCGCCCGGCGCACCCCACCTCACACCCACTCCAGCTCTTGCTCAGCTGGCTCCTCATGGTTCACACTTCAGCTGGGAAATCCTTTTCTCAGCAGGGCCTTAACCAGCCCTCTTTAAAAAGAGTTCACCTCTGATTCTCTATCACTTCTCCACTGTCCTTTTCACACGCATCACCCTTAATATTCCCTTGCAAACCATAACAGTAATAGCAGTTAACACACTGACTGAGTACTTACCATGTGCCAGGTTCATGCCAAGTGTTTTACAGGGATTATCTTTTTTTTCTTTTTTCCCCTAAACAGTTCTCTTTATTAATCTGGCTGCACTGTGAGGCATGTGGGATCTTAGCTCCCCATCAGGGATCAAATCCATGCCCCCTGCATTGGAATGCAGAGTCTTAACCACCGGGCTGCCAGGGAAGTCCCTAAAAGAATTATTTTGTTTAGCCTTCACGATCGCCCCATCAGTAAATATATATATATATAATTTTATTTATTATTACCCTTTTGCAAATGATGAAGCTCAAGACAGAGCAGTTACACGGCCACAGAGCCATGAAATAGTAAGCCCACATTTGTAACCACTATGCTACACTGATTGCTTAATGTCTTTTCCTGGCCCCTTATAGTCTCCACCCTCAGACTTTAAGGGAACAGAGAACATTATTCAACAAAGTATCTCAAACCCTACCATAGTGCCTGGCATAAAACAGGTGCTCCCTAAGTATATGTGGAATAGATGAAAGCATTCAAAGTAATACTGTGTTAAAAGGGCGGGGGGGGGGGGGAGTAACACTATGTGGTTTCTCTATCTTTGACCCACCTCCTCTTCCCCACAAGTCCCTAGGCTTCCAGGAGGTATTGAGCACGTGCAGACATACTTAGAGCTGGAAAGAGCTTTTGTGACCACCCAGCTCTGTCCCCTCGGTTCACCAAGAGGTAGGACTTTCTCCTACCTCTGAGAAGATACGAGCAAAGTGGACAATGGAGGATGCATAGACTTCAGAGGTCCTGAGAGACTGAGTTCTAGCAAAAGAGTCTAGTAGCAGACGCTCTGACGAAGCGGAATGCAGGAAGGAGGGCGAGGGTGTGCGGAGGATCGAGAAGTACTGGCCCTACCTTGCAGAACAAACACCCACTCACCACCCAATCCCCTGAGCCTTCTGGAAACTGTCCCATTCCTAAACATATTCTTTGGAAGCCTCATCTTCCCAAGATACACCTACAGATCTCACCAGGGACCACAGGCTTCCTTGGTTTCTCCTTCCCACCTTCCTCCCCACTCTTCCCCTTTTCCTTGGAGATAAGAAGGCAAAAGCATCCAGCAACAAAGGGCTGCAGGCCAGGCCTCTGATGTGACCTTCAGAAGGCCTTCTTGTAGAGGACAAGAGGAGTTTCTGGGCACTTCTTCCTGCCTCTGGTTATCTCCAGACCCTGAAATTCCTGAGCATATCCAACAGAGTCCCAAGAATCTCAAACTCTATGTTAAGTGATTTCTAGGAAAGCAGCACAGACACCACAAGAACTGCAACTGGATGAAGGTGGCCAAAATTCTAGCCTAGCAATGGCCACAAAGGGGTTCTCAGATGGTATGGTACAGGGTCTGGGCCTTAAAGAGTAAGAATCACTGGGCTTCACCAGGATAAGAAAGAAACAGAGGAAGTGGAGTACGCAAATAATCCTGAAAGGAGCTAATATTTATCTATCTCAGTGCTTGGTGCTGAGCTAAGTGTTTTACACATAATAACTTGTTGTTATCTAAGGATTTGGTGAGACACGCACTGTTAATGTGTCAGATGAAGGATCCAAGGCCTAGAGTGTTGAATAACTTGGTTAAATTAGCTGATTCAGTCAGTGGTGTGGCTGGGATTCAGTCAGATTTGAAAGTCTAAAGTCCACCACAAAATGTGCACCAAAAGTTGGGAGTGGCTTCCAGGAGGGAAAGGAACATATGTGAAAGAGTGAGGGGATCGCTGAATGTCATACTGAAGGACTGGATGGTGACCCACAAGGGGGACCATGTGTGAGCAGTGCTGTATGAAGAATGGCCTAATGTGTTTATGGAGGATGATGAAAGATCTGGGTATTCTGTTCCCCCATAAACTCTACAGGGGTGGGGCAGGAGGGCAGCAGCAGGAGTGAGGAAAGCCTAAAAAAGAAATTTACCAAATGCCATTTGGTAATCTATGCTGTCCACATTCAGATTTAAGCAAATAAAGATCTTCCTCCAGTCCCAGTCAGTCCACAAAATTCCCATTAAACACCACTGTGTGTCAAGCCCTGCCCTGTGCAGCCTCCCTGTTTCTCCTGTTTGCCACAGTGAGGACAATGAGGCTGCTGGCAAGTTCCTACAACACAGCACAACCACTTTCATCAGGGAGGTGAAAGACATTTTTTGCACATTTACGTTAAAACCATAATGCCTACAATTGTATTTGAACTTCAATAAGTTTAAAAATTTTTAAGGATTTATTTTCACATCACTGGCCTAGTTTGCAAGGTCCATAACAACTGTTTGTGTGTTTTTTTTTTTTAATTGGGCTCACTTTTAACCTCAGTAAATTTATAATGAGAAAATTTTCTCCTGAAGGTGAACATCTGGCCATCTTTCCGCTCCAGCTACCAACCAGAAGGCTAGCGGTACCTCTGTTCAAGGCATATCACCTGGAAGTCAGGGATGGGAACTCACAGCCCAGCCACTGTGCCCCTCACTACCACCTAGGGGGCAGGGGTGGGAAGGGAGAGGAACAAGAGAAGGCTAGACTCAGGGAAGTCGCTACCTCAGTAAATCTGATGCTGTGCCTCAGGGAGTCAATCCCACTTCAGAGCTGTGCGTCCTGAAAAGAAAGGGAAACTCCACTTCTCACCACTCCTGTGCTAAGCAACCCTATCTGAACACTCATCCTCATGGTGGGAATTATTGCCAGATACACGTGTATGAACTTCCAGACTTTCAGGGCTCTCCCAAATACTGCCTTCAGGAGTGAAGTGCCTTCAGGATCCCCAGCCAGTAGATCGGCGACGGAAGGAAATTAGCTAAGATGGCCCAGCAATTCTCCCGAAAGGCTCACTCCGCAGGAAAACACAATGATGCCAAAGGCCTTGGTGTACGTGTTGGGAGGGAAAACAGGGGACTTTTCGGATTAGCTTCCCTAAGCGCTGCCAGGAGACAGCTCTCTCGCTACGTCAGGGTAAAGAGACTTGTAAGAGCACATCTCGCAGCAACTAACCACTCCCAAGAGGCCCTCTCTTCCAAACTACACGTCCGGCAAAAAGGGGAAAGAAGTGGCCCCAGCAGAGGCGAACCACTGCGATTCTTAATTAAAGCTTCATTTGCGTTTGGGCCTTCACGAGCTGCAACTAGAGGTACATTCCCTTCCGGCGCACCCATCAGCTCCCGGATTCCCAGCAGGCCTTTCAGGCCCAGATCCGGCTCCCCGACCTCTCAGGCCCTTCGAGCACCCCCCAGATTCCCCTCCCAGACCTCAGAACTTTCAGGCCCGGTTCGATCTCCTTGCCGGCCTTTCGAGGCCCAGCAGCCCGGCCCCGCGGCTCACCCTCGAGCGTCTCGCACTGCACCAGGTTGAGGTAGTCCGCCTGGCTGAGCACCCCAGCCTTCAGGCCGCGCACCAGTCCCTCCAAGTAGCCATTGTCCACGTTGAAGTAAAGCTCCGGGAAGAACGACATGGCTGCGGCGGGTCGGCTGGACCGTAGGGCCCGGACCGGCCGGCACGCAGCACAACTCTTAAGATCAGCTGACGCGGCGCCCGCAGCGGGCTGTCAAGCGCGTCAGGTGACGCGCAAGCGGCTCACGTGACCACGACGGGGCGGGGCTCCGCATCCAGACGATTTCGGCGCAGAACACTTGCGCAGGTGTAGGCTGGGGGCCTGCCCTCTGGCGCCTGCGCGCTGAGGGAAGGCGGGGGCGGCCCTCCTGCTCCCTGGAGAGAGAGGCTTGGAATGTTCCAGGCCAACCGCTAGGTGGCGCCCGTGAAGCGGGGGATTCGGTTGGGTCTTCGCTCTAGATTTCCTGAGTCTGGTACACCCTGGTGCTGTGGCCGCCCCAGAAGTAAAGATGGGAGTGGGCGGCCCCTCTTTTGCTTGGAAATATTCCAGACTGTTGAGCCATCATTCCTCTGGGAGGGACTGAGGTCCGGTGAGGGCCAGGCTTCGCTAGGGGTCACGCGTCGAGTTAGCCGCAAGCAGGCCCTGGAGCCTGAGACTTGTTAGCATGCTGGGAGGTACAACCCCTCTGCCGCCCTGTGCCCCCCTTCCCCGCATTTATCATCAAAGATTCTCAAGAGCAGGAGCACGGCCCTCCTGTTTCTCCCAGCGGTGCCTGGCGCTCTAAGAGCTCGCATGTAAGTGACTCGTGATGGGATAACGCAGGCCCTGGAGTAAGGGGTGGTGTGTGTGGTGTCGTGGCTTAGAGGAACCTTCACCCCTGCCGTGACCTCCCCCACCTCCGACGGCGGTCACGTTCGAAATAACGCCACAACCCTGGGGTTGGTTCCATCCTTTTATTGGTGCCCCCCAGCCCCGACCCTGACGTCGACCAGCTAGGTGCGGCTACAGGGGTTCGTGGTGGTACCCAGCTTGCGGCAGTAGCAGAAGGCGTTGAAGAAACGGCAATAGCACGTGGCGCACGGGTCGCAGCAGGGTACCTGGTGTCCCAGACAGGATTCGTGCAGCCTTACGCAGCGACGTGGGGAGCGTGGCTTGCGTCCTTCCGGATCTAGCACCTGAAGGGTTTGGGGAAGATGGGCCTCAAAGGCAGTTTCAGGGATCTGCCCTGATCAAGGTAGGAGATGAGTGGAGCATGGGGAGGGATGGTCTGCAGTGTTGCCCAGGTGAGAGGGTCAAGTAGAGATAGAGGTTGATGCCCCCCATTTAAAGACTGTGGCCACAACCCTTGCCCTGAGCAGTTACCTCTGCTAAGGCCTTGGCCTCTGCCTCCTGCAGCAGCGCCTCTTCGGCCTGTTCCTCCGTTATCCGCTTCAGCGACGGCTGCAGGCTTAGGCCTGGGACAGGTAATGTGAGGGCAGAAACCCCCCATGCACAAGACAGTGCCTCCCAGGCCTGGGATCGGGGAGGGGGAAAGAGGCTAATACAGGCAGAACAATTTGTGACCAGAGGGTGTCCAGGCCCCACCCAGCCCCATCACTGCCCACACTGACCTTGGAGCTCTAGGAATAAGGCTTCGTCAGGCCTTCCGATGCCCTCCAGGGGAGCGGGGCCCATTTGGGCCCCCTGCATGGTGGGCATTGCCAGCAGCAGGGCACAGCTCAGCAGTACTGCAGTCAGCATGGCCTGGCTCAGCGGGAAAACCCACCACTTAGTCCCTCTTCATCCCTGGAGCACCCTCTAGGTGCCCTATCCCAGACCTCTAGAGAGTAGGAGTCTCAGCCCAACCTGAGGACTTACCTCTGCTTGCTGGATCCTCGCGCCAGGAATTGCTGACCATTCCATCTCCCCTGCTTATATGGCAGGATCTAATGAAGGGCCCACACGTGACTGCTTCCTGCAGCCAGGGTATGAGGAGCCCTCCCCAGAGGGTGGGAGCACAATTTAGGCCTCTCTCACTGGAACCAGGGCTCTACAGGAGGGGTGCCCATCTCCAATTTGGAGTGAGGTTTCCTGGAGCCCATCAAAATTTGGGAACAAGATAGGGTGCCCAGGGCCCCCAAATTTCTGCAGGACAGGGACTTGGGGGATGGGTAGGCTGGAGTCATTAGCAGTAACAAGGCAAGCAGCCCTGAACGCTTAATTTAATTTGTGGCCCCGGAGATGGTCATTCAGACCCTACGCATGGCATGTTTCCTTTGCTTCCAGGAACTTGGGTCAAGGGCATTGAAAGGGGGGTGATGGACCAGTGGCCAAAGCCGGGTGGGGTTGGGGTGCAGACCCAGACCCTGGGTTTTGGAGAGGAGTAAGGAGGGGAAAAGACCACTTAGCCAAAAGCAGGCCCTCTACCTCCCTCTCTGGATCTATCTCTGCTCCCCCTTCTTCCTCCAGGCTGCTCCAGGATCCCACCCCTGCTCCTACCCCCACACCATTTTCTGCCTTCGGTTCTTGGAAACCAAGGTGACTGAACGCACTGTTCCCTCCCCAGGTGGACGAGTAGCTTCAAAGTAAAAAGCTTTCAGACCGCCTGCTTCATTAGTGCTAATGGCTGCTCCTTTCCGCCCTGTGTTGTCAGACTTTTGTCCATGCCTGGTCGCATCAGCACGAGGCGAGTGTGAGGCCTGCCCTTTCATAGAGATGGTGGGACACACAGGACTTCCTGCCTCAGGCTCCCCTCACCACCACCTCCCCAAAGGGCACTTTATCACACACTTGCCAGTTGGGGAAAGGGATGCAGGCTGAATCAGCTTCCAGGACTTAATGTACAACCTGAGCTGACCTAAGACAGCTGTTGGGACTTGCAGCCCAGGTTCACATGGGCTATATTGACTAGGGCGAGGCCTAAGGAAGTCCTTGCAGAAAGTGGTTGAAAACCATAGGTTATCATCTGGAGCTCAGTGGCTGTCTTCACTTGGGTATGTGGACACAGGGTATTGGCCTCAGGGACTGCCCAGGTCCCTGGTTAGGTCCGATAGGGAAGACAATCAAGAAAAACAACCATCAGAACATAGTGGAGGGACTTCCCTGGTGGTCCAGTGGTTAAGACTCCATGCTCCCAATGCAGGGGACTTGGGTTTGATCTCTGGTCAGGGAACTAAAATACCACATGCCACACAGCATGAAAGTGAAAGTGAAGTGGCTCAGTCATGTCCAACTCTTTGCTTCCCAATGGGCTGTAGTCTACCAGGTTCCTCTGTCCAGGGGATTTTCCAGGCAATAGTACTGGAGTGGATTGCCATTTCCTTCTCTAGGGGGTCTTCCCAACCCAAGGATCGAACCCAGGTCTCCCGCATTCCGGGCAGACGCTTTACCGTCTGAGCCACCAGGGAAGCCACACCACACAGCATCTCCTCCCATCAAAAAAACATACAAAAACAGAATGCCCGGAGAAATATAAACATTGGATATTTAAAGATATTAAAGAATAATTGTTAACTTTTTTACTTGTGATGATGGTACTGTACTCATTATTTAAAGCATTGTTCTCTTTTAAAGAAAAGTAATGTATTTAATGATCAAATGATATGAAATATGAGGTTTGCTTCAAAATAATCTGAGGTGGGGAATAGCAGGAGGTGATAGAGATGAAACAAAATTTTTAGTGGAGTTGGTAATTGTTGGAGGTGGCTGATGAGTACATGGGCTTAATTATCCTGATGCTGCTACTTTTATATATATTTCATATTTTCCATAATAAACATTTGCTGGTGCCCTTTCCCACCCCATCCTCCTCCTGCCCTCACTCAGTTTGACCCAGCCACCTTCCTACCACTGAATTGGCCCAAAGCATGATCTGCGGGTTTCTTGTTACAACTCTAGATCTCCATTTATATCTATGTGTATCTATGACTTGTGCATCAGTATTTAAAGGTAATATTCCATTGGCTTATCAAATTCTATAAGTTTTACAAATAATCGTTCTTTGGTTTGATCTTTCAAATTTTGTTACAATTAAGTTCCTGCCTTTCTATCATTTTCTATTTTCATAGTGTTTGTTGATCCTTAACATTTGTCTTTCTTCCTGATGAACAGCGTTGCCTACACCTAGTAGTCTACAAAGGCTCCTTGGGAGCCCTTTCCATCTGCTGAATACCAACACTGCATGAGTGATTTTTCAGGTCTGGAATTGGCCTGATGTTCCCAAGACAAGGCTTTCTGGCAGAAAGACTTTCAGAAATGTGTGACATGTCCCGGATGGAAGATTTGGGAGACCTGGGGAGATACAGAGCCTGCTTCGTGAGGCTGGGGATGGACCCCAGGCATCGGGACCCTGGCTTCAAGGAGGAGGAACGGGAGAATGTGAATGTGCTGTGCCAGATATCAAGTGTGGGGACAAAGAGGGATGCTTGAACCCTGCATGCCTCCTCTTTTTCCTCCAGCAATTTAGTCCTCAGCCCAGGGGTGCTGTTCCTGCATTATCCTGC
Organism: Oryx dammah; assembly: GCF_014754425.2. NCBI lineage: Eukaryota > Metazoa > Chordata > Mammalia > Artiodactyla > Bovidae > Oryx > Oryx dammah. Next base: position 29,718,080 of record NW_024070197.1, on the reverse strand, counting down.
AGGGAGCAGCAGAGCATCCACTGGCACTCTAAATCCAGCTTGATCCAGATCCCCAGATCCCCAGCTGGAACACTTGCCCCGCTCCCGCCCCTGAAGTATAGCTGACATAATGTGTTAGTTTCTGGAGTACAGCAAAATGGGTCAGTTATACCTACATATCTTCTTTTTCATATTCTTTTCCATTATGGTTCATTACAGGATTGACTATAATTGCATATGCTATACAATACAATAGGACCGTGTTGTCTATCCATTCTATATATAATGGTTTGTATCTACTGGTCCCAAACTCACAGTCTAACCCCTCCTGCCCCCCACTCAGCAACCACAAGTCTGCTCTCTGTGTCTGGGAGTCTGCTCCTATTCTGCAGATGCATTCATTTGTGTTATATTTTAGATTCCACATTTAAGTGATGTTTACATGGTATTGTTTTTTCTCTTTCTGACTTTCTTCATTTAGTGTGATAATCTCTAGGTCTATCCATGTAGCTGCAAATGGCATTATTTTGTTCTTTTTTACAACTGAGTAATATTGCATTGTGTATGTATACTGCATCTTTATCTCATTTTTCAGCAGACATTTAGGTTGTTTCCATGTCTTAGTTATTAGGAATCAGTTCAGTTCAGTTCTGTCGCTCAGTTGTGTCCGACTCTTTGCGACCCCATGAATTGCAGCACGCCAGGCCTCCCTGTCCATCACCAACTCCCGGAGTTCACTCAGACTCACGTCCATCAAGTCAGTGATGCCATCCAGCCATCCCATCCTCTGTTGTCCCCTTCTCCTCCTGCCCCCAATCCCTCCCAGCATCAGAGTCTTTTCCAATGACTCTTCACATAAGGTGGCCAAAGTATTGGAGTTTTAGCTTTAGCATCATTCCTTCCAAAGAAATCCCAGGGCTGATCTCCTTCAGAATGGACTGGTTGGATCTCCTTGCAGTCCAAGGGACTCTCAAGAGTCTTCTCCGTCACCACAGTTCAAAAGCATCAATTCTTCGGTGCTCCGCCTTCTTCACAGTCCAACTCTCACATCCACACATGACCACTGGAAAAACCATAGCCTTGACTAGCGGACCTTTGTTGGCAAAGAAATGTCTCTGCTTTTGAATATGCTGTCTAGGTTGGTCATAACTTTCCTTCCAAGGAGTAAGCGTCTTTTAATTTCATGGCTGCAGTCACCATCTGCAGTGATTTTGGAGCCCAAAAAAATGAAGTCTGACACTGTTTCCATTATTTCCCCATCTATTTCCCTTGAAGTGATGGGACCGGATGTCATGATCTTAGTTTTCTGAATGTTGAGCTTTAGGCTAACTTCTTCACTCTCCACTTTCACTTTCATCAAGAGGCTTTTTAGTTCCTCTTTACTTTCTGCCATAAGGGTGGTGTCATCTGCATATCTGAGGTTATTGATATTTCTCCTGGCAATCTTGATTCCAGCTTGTGTTTCTTCCAGTCCAGCATTTCTCATGATGTACTCTGCATATAAGTTAAATAAGCAGGGTGACAGTATACAGCCTTGATGTACTCCTTTTCCTATTTGGAACCAGTCTGTTATTCCATGTCCAGGTCTAACTGCTGCTTCCTGACCTGCATACAGATTTCTCAAGAGGCAGGTCAGGTGGTCTGGTATTCCCATCTCTTTCAGAATTTTACACAGTTTATCATGATCCACACAGTCAAAGGCTGTGGCATAGTCAATAAAGCAGAAATAGATGTTTTTCTGGAACTCTCTTACTTTTTCCATGATCCAGTGCATGTTGGCAATTTGATCTCTAGTTCCTCTGCCTTTTCTAAAACCAGCTTGAACATCAGGAAGTTCATGGTTCACGTATTGCTGAAGCCTGGCTTGGAGAATTTTGAGCATTACTTTACTAGCATGTGAGATGAGTGTAATTGTGTGGTAGTTTGAGCATTCTTTGGCATTGCCTTTCTTTGGAATTGTACAGCTATTGATGTAGGGGTGCCTGTATCTTTTTGAATTATAGTTTTGTCTGGATATATGCCCAGGAATGGGATTGCTGGATCATAGAGCAACTGTATTTTTAGTTTTTTGAGGAACTTCCATACTGTTGCCCAACATGGTTGTATCAATTTACATTCCCACCAACAGTGTAGGAAGATTCCCTTTTCTCTACCACCCTCTCCAGCATTTGCTATTTGTAGACTTTTTAATGATGACCATGCCGATCAATGTGAGGTGGTTCAGTTCAGTTCAGTTCAGTCGCTCAGTCATGTCCAACTCTTTGCGACCCCACGAATTGCAGCACACCAGGCCTCCCTGTCCATCACCAACTCCCAGAGTTCACTCAAACTCATGTCCATTGAGTCAGTGATACATCCAGCCATCTCATCCTCTGTTGTCCCCTTTTCTTCCTGCCCCCAATCCTTCCCAGCATCAGGGTCTTTTCCAATGAGTCAACTCTTCCCATGAGGTGGCCAAAGTACCGGAGTTTCAGCTTTAGCATCAGTCCTTCCAGTGAACACCCAGGGCTGATCTCCTTTAGAATGGACTGGTTGGATCTCCTTGCAGTCCAAGGGACTCTCAAGAGTCTTCTCCATCACCACAGTTCAAAAGCATCAATTCTTCGGTGCTCAGCTTTCTTCACAGTCCAACTCTCACATCCATACATAACTACTGGAAAAATCATAGCCTTGACTAGATGGACCTTTGTTGGCAAAGTAATGTCTCTGCTTTTGAATATGCTGTCTAGGTTGGTCATAACTTTCCTTCCAAGGAATAAGCGTCTTTTAATTTCATGGCTGCAGTCACCATCTGCAGTGATTTTGGAGCCCAAAAAAATGAAGTCTGACACTGTTTCCACTGTTTCCCCATCTAGTGATGGGACCAGATGCCATGATCTTAGTTTTCTGAATGTTAAAACCAACCTTTTCACTCTCCTCTTTCACTTTCGTGAAGAGGCTTTTTAGTTCCTCTTTACTTTCTGCCATAAGGGTGGTGTCATCTGCATATCTGAGGTTATTGATATTTCTCCCGGCAATCTTGATTGCAGCTTGTGCTTCTTCCAGCCCAGCGTTTCTCATGATGTAAATAAGCAGGGTGACAGTATACAGCCTTGACGTACTCCTTTTCATATTTGGAACCAGTCTGTTGTTGCATGTCCAGTTCTAACTGTTGCTTCCTGACCTGCATACAGGTTTCTCAAGAGGCAGGTCAGGTGGTCTAGTATTCCTATCTCTTTCAGAATTTTCCACAGTTTATTGTGGTACCTCACTATAATTTTGATTTGCATTTCTCTTATAATTAGCAGTGTTGAGCATCTTTTCATGTGTGTGTTGGCCATCTGTATGTCTTTGGAGAGACGTATATTTAGATATTCCAGGCTGGTGTCTCTTCAGCCCTCACCTGAGGGGTGTCCCACTGTGATCAGGCGTCCCTAGGTAGGAGAGTCGTGTTTGTTGCACAAAAACCAGTGCTTGCCATTCTCCCATTCATTTGCGAACTGTTTGAGTGCATGCTTCATGACCAGCACTGTGCCAAGGCATCTAGACTTCAAGTCTAGGTCAGACACTGTGATGACCTGAAGCTCCTGATTCTGGGGTCAACGAAACTTCATGGAATTTCCTATTGCCATGAGAGTGTAGGCTGAGGTCAAGCCAGGGAGAGCAGGGCATGGTGCAGGGCCAGCTTTTGGATAGAACACCCCTTCCCCTGACTGTAAGAGGCCTCAGGCCCAGAGACATTCCTTCCCCCTCAGACCTTGCTCTAACTCCCTCTTCCTCTCCCCACACAGGCCTCCCCTTCTATGCAGATGGTGGGGCCTTAACTGGAGGCCCGCAGAACAGCTGAGCTGTGGCTGGAGTGCTCAGATGAAACTTCCGAAAAGGCCCAAGGAAGACAAATAGGACCAGCCAATCTGACTCACAGCATGTGACTTGCAATTTGGACTCATGGGCCCCTCCAAGGTGGCAAAGGGCATTCTCAACTCCAGTTTCAGCCCCTTCTGAAGACATCTGCAAACCCCAGTATCCAAATCTTCAGACACCCAGAGAGGTAACCAGTCCCTCCTCCTCTCTGCCAGGTCCTACTTTTCTGGGTGAAATCTTCAGTCTCTGGAGATGTTGCAGGACCCTACCTTCTGCCTCAGATTACCCCTGCCCTCAGTATGTCCAAGCAGTACACCAGCCCCCACACTCCCAAGAAATCTACCAAAATGGTGGAGAGCTTGTTCCATTCCAGGTGATAAGAGGACCCCTGAGTACAGCAAAGTTTCTGGGGAGTGAAACTGAGTCCCCAGCAACCCTCAGTGGCATGGCACTACTGGACTAGGGAGGGGGCACTTGGGATGTATCCTGAATTGTTTCTATTTCACCCCCATAGAATGGAGCAACCTGACTCTGTGAGGATGTTTAGTGGCTCAGCTGCAGCCCTAGGAGCAAAGGTGATCGCACAACAGGAACCGCTGGACTGTCTGGAAATGATTCTCAATCTAGCAACTGCTCTTTCTGCTAAAGACCCAGGGATCCACCTACCTGCTCACCTCTGCCACTCATGTTCTATGCAGGTAAGAACAGAGGCTGCAGGAAATCTGGACATAGGCAAAAAGATGTAGCCTAGGGTAATGGGCACAGAGGTATGACAGTACCTGGCTTGACAGGTTCAAAGTGAGCCCAAGATCAGCTCAAGAAAGCAGAGAGAGCTGCAGCTGCTCCCAGAGTTCTGTGGACTCACTCTTTTCTGCAATTACCCCTCCTCATCCCCTCTGCCTCCAGCTATAAAGAAGGTCTAGGAGGTATAGGTATGGGAGCTGGGAGGAGATTGAGTCCTGTTGGGGAGCAGTCATCTAGGGGTGTTGGATGGAAAGGATAACCTTCCAGCTGAAACCAGACCCCCTGGGGCACATCTCACCCAGGCAGCAAGCCCTTGGCTGGTATGGGGGGAAGAGCTCATAGGCTGGCCCCCACAAGCAGCCCCACTGGTCACCACTTCCCAATTTTGCCTCTGTAGGCCCTGCATTAACTGTCTCCACAAAGCCCTGGGTAGGGGTCCTCCTCCCAGCTCTGGCCAAAGGCAGACATTGTGTCAGAACCTGTCATAGAGGCAAATTTTCCTCCTGGCCTCATCTGTTTAACTGCTAAGGTTTACCTAAGGTCCCATAGCAAGACTCCCATTCCATGCACTCTCAGTGGAACATGGAACTTCCCAGGTGGCACTAGTGGTAAAGAACCTGTCTGCCAATGCAGGAGACAGAGGAAACACAGTTTTGATCCCTGGCCTGGGAAGATCCCCTGGAGAAGGGCATGGCAACCCACTCCAGTATTCTTGCCTGGAGAATTCCATGGACAAGAGGAGCCTGGAGGGCTACAGTCTGTGAGGTCACAAAGAATGGGACACAACTGAAGCAACTTAGCATGCACAGAGAACATGGAACTAAACATTATCATCCCCGTTTTACAGATCAGAAAGCTTTAAGTGACTTAGCTTTGATTACTCAGCTAAAGAAGGGCTAGCCTGCTTTTCCTTCTTTCTCTCATGGCCCAGGGTATGTTTTAGAGCTAGAGAAGAGGTCTGGTTATTCTGTGTGTGTGCTCGTGCCAGGGCAGGCTCAACCCTAAGGAGTCTCTCCACACACATCTGCTTGTGGGAACTTTCACTCACCTACAGAACTGCCAGAAGTGCAAAGACGAAAGCAAGCCAGCCACTCCAGTGGCCCAGGTTGGCTGCCAGAGTTGTGCTGAGTGTCCTTTACTCTCAGTCACATTTCTAAGTAACTCATGAATCAAAGGAGAAATCACAAAAGAAACTAGAAATGTTTCAAATTGAATGATAATGAAAAACAGTGTATCAAAACTTATGGGAATGGACTCCCCGCTCCTGAAGCAGGAGGCCTAGGTTCGATCCCTGGTCAGAGAACTAGATCCCACATGCCCCAACTAAAGATCAAAGATCCTGCATGCCACAACTAAGACCTGGCACAGCCAAATAAAAAACATTAAAAATTTCTTAAAAAACTTATGGGAAGCATCTAAAGCAATGCATATTTAAGTAGATTTACTAGAAAAGAAGACTGGTTGAAAATTAATTACATAAGCTTACAGAATCAAGTGGGGGAAAGATATTCTCAATAAACAGTGTGGGAGCAAGTAACTGTTTTACCTGTACCTTTACCTGCCCTCACAGAAATTAATTTGAGATAGATTATCAATATACTTGTGAAGGTAAAACAAATAAAGATTCTAGAAAAAAATAGAATACCTTCATAACCTTGGAGTAGGCAAAGATTTCTTAAACAGGACAAAGTACTAACCATCAAAAGCTAATAAATTTGACTTCATAAAAACTAAGAACTTCTGGTCATTAATTAAAGATAATTAAAGTAAAATGATAAGCCACAAACTGGGAAAAGATCATTACAATGAATGCATATACTCAAAATATGACTCAAAGAATTCCATAGTCATTAAAGAAAAAGGACTTGAACAGACCCTTCACAATAGAGGATTTCCAAATGGCCGACAACCATATGGAAAGGTGCTCAACATCACTAGAGAAATGTAATTCATAGAGAAATCTGAATTAAAACCACAGTGAGATACTGCTATATACTGACTCAGTTCAGTTCAGTTCAGTCAGTCGTGTCCGACTCTTTGCGACCCCACGAATTGCAGCACACCAGGCCTCCCTGTCCATCACCAACTCCCGGAGTTCACTCAAACTCATGTCCATCGAGTCGGTGATGCCAGCCATCTCATCTTCTGTCGTCCCCTTCTCCTCCTGTCCCCAATCCCTCCCAGCATCAGGGTCTTTTCCAATGAGTCAACTCTTCCCATGAGGTGGCCAAAGTATTGGAGTTTCAGCTTTAGCATGAGTCCTTCCAGTGAACACCCAGGGCTGATCTCCTTTAGAATGGACTGGTTGGATCTCCTTGCAGTCCAAGGGACTCTCAAGAGTCTTCTCCAACACCACAGTTCAAAAGCATCAATTCTTCGGCGCTCAGCTTTCTTCACAGTCCAACTCTCACATCCATACATGACCACTGGAAAAAACAGCCTTGACTAGACGGACCTTTGTTGGTAAAGTAATGTCTCTGCTTTTGAATATGCTGTCTAGGTTGGTCATAACTTTCCTTCCAAGGGGTAAGCGTCTTTTAATTTCATGGCTGCAGTCACCATCTGCAGTGATTTTGGAGCTCCCCAAAATAAAGTCTGACACTGTTTCCACTGTTTCCCCATCTAGTGATGGGACCAGATGCCATGATCTTAGTTTTCTGAATGTTGAGCTTTAAGCTAACCTTTTCACTCTCCTCTTTCACTTTCATGAAGAGACTCTTTAGTTCCTCTTCACTTTCTGCCATAAGGGTGGTGTCATCTGCATATCTGAGGTTATTGATTTTTCTCCCGGCAATCTTGATTCCAGCTTGTACTTCTTCCAGATTGGTTAAAATTTAAAAGATTGACAGTACCAAGCATTGGCAAGGATATGAAATAACTAGAACTGGTAAGAGGCAAATAAGAAAACTGTCATATAGCACAGAGAATATAGCCAAAATTTTATAATAACTTTAAATTGAGTGTAATATATAAAAATATTGAATCACTACATTGTACACCTGAAATGAATATAACATTGTAAATCAACTATACTTTAATTTTTAAAAATCTATTATAAGCTACTCCCTACCTGTGGGAATATAAACTTCCTGAGACAAGTACTGAATTCTTGACAAATCTGTTATTACAGGTTACAAGTTGAGTTTTCTGATCATGGAGGTAGCTACTAGGAAGGCTTAGCAGGCCATGCATGGGTACTAATTCTCCTAGCCAGTATTGCTTGTCAATGTTAAATACTACTATGTACATGTATGTGTGTACAGGATACCATTAGAATTTACTGTATGTGCAACCTTTCAGTTAATACAGTTTGGTTAGTGGTGATCTTAATAACTTAATTCAAAAGGAATCAACATAATCACTGTTTTTTGTGTATGTGAATGCGCTCAGTGGTGTCTAACTCTTTGTGACCCCATGGACTATATCCCACCAGGCCGCTCTGTCCTTGGAACTTTCCGGGCAAGAATATTGGAGTGGGTTGCTATGCCCTCCTCCAGGGGATCTTCCTGAAGCAGGGATCAAACCTGCCTCTCTTGTGTCTCCTGCATTGGCAGGCAGATTCTTTACCACTGAGCCACCTGGGAAGCCCCAGTATCACTGTTGGGCAACCATAACTCCCAACACCAAACCTTCCCAACTGTTCTATTTAAAAATCTCAGAGGGAGAGGATACTGAACATGCTTTTATTTAATCAGGACTGATTAAATTATACCTTTTAATTAAGCTAAATTGGTAGTTTGAAATTCTATATTAAATTTGTTAACCATAAACTATATTGTGAAATAGAGTCATATTTTGTTTCATATTTAATGGCATTTGTTTGACATAATAGGATTTAATGTTTGTAAGGTCTCATATGAATTACTTTTCTGCCTGCACCCTTTAGAAAAAATTGTGAAAGCCACAATATCAGTAACCTCTTCTCCATAAGGTTCACTTCAATTCAGTTCAGTCTCTCAGTTGTGTCCGACTCTTTGTGACCTCATGGACTGCAGCAAGCCAGGCTTCCTTGTCCATCACCAACTCCCAGAGTTTACTCAAACTCATGTCCATCGAGTTGGTGATGCCATCCAACCATCTCATCCTCTGTTGTTCCCTTCTCCTCCTGCCTTCAATCTTGCCCAGCATCAGGATCTTTTCCAAGGAGTTGGTTCTTCACATCAGGTCACCAAAGTATTGGACCTTCAGCTTCTGCATCAGTCCTTCCAATGAATATTCAAGACTGATTTCCTTTAGAATGAACTGGATGGATCTCCTTGCAGTCCAAGGGACTCTCAAGAGTCTTCTCCAACACCACAGTTCAAAAGCATCAGTTCTTTGGCACTCAGCTTTCTTCACAGTCCAACTCTCACATCCATCCATGACTACTGGAAAAACCATAGCTTTGACTAGATGGACTTTTGTTGGCAAAGTAATATCTCTACTTTTTAATATGCTATCTAGATTGGTCATAGCTTTTCTTCTAAGGAGCAAGTGTCTTTTAATTTCATGACTGCAGTCATCATCTGCAGTGATTTTGTAGCCCAAAAAAGTAATCTCTCACTGTTTCCATTATTTCCCCATCTATTTGCCATGAAATGATGGGACCAGATGCCATGATCTTAGCTTTTGAATGTTGAGTTTTAAGCCACCTTTTTCACTTTCCTCTTTGACTTTCATCAAGAGGCTCTTTAGTTCTTCTTTGCTTTCTGCTGTAAGGGTGGTGTCATCTGTGTATCTGAGGTTACTAATATTTCACCTGGCAATAGGAGGTTGTGCTGTAGGAGGTTCCAGCTTGTGCTTCATCCAGCCTGGCATTTCTCATGATGTACTCTGCATATAAGTTAAATAAGCAGGGTGACAGTATACAGCCTTGATGTACTTGTTTCCCGATTTGGAACCAGTCTGTTCCATGTCCAGTTCCAAATTGAAACCATGTTTCAATTGAAACCATGCTTCTTGACCTGCATACAGATTTCTCAGGAGGCAGGTCAGGTGGTCTGGTATTCCCATCTCTTGAAGAATTTTCCAGTTTGTTGTGATCCACACCGTCAAAGGCTTTGGTGTAGTCAATAAAGCAGAAATAGATGTTTTTCTGGAACTCTCTTGGTTTCTCAAGATCCAACAGATGTTGGCAATTTGATCTCTGGTTCCTCTGCCTTTTCTAAATCCAGCTTGAACATCTGGAAGTTCACAGTTCACGTACTGTTGAAGCCTGGCTTGGAGAATTTTGAGCATTACTTTGCTAGCATGTGAGATAAGGGCAATTGTGTAGTAGTTTGAACATTCTTTGGCATTGCCTTTCTTTGGGATTGGAAAGAAAACTGACCTTGTCCAGTCCTGTGGCCACTGCTGAGTTTTCCAAATTTGCTGGCATGTTGAGTGCAGCACTTTCACAGCAATATCTTTTAGGAATTGAAATAGCTCAACTGGAATTCCATCACCTCCACTAGCTTTGTTTGTAGTGATGCTTCCTAAGGCCCACTTGACTTCACATTCCAAGATGTGGCTCTAGGTGAGTGATCACACCACCGTGGGTATCTGGGTCGTGAAGAACTTTTTTGTACAGTTCTTCTGTGTATTCTTGCCACCTCTTCTTAGTATATTCTGCCTCTGTTTGGTCCATACCATTTCTGTCCTTAACTCCGTAAGGTTATCTTCACTTAATGCCGGGCAGAGAACATGAAAAAAGAAAACTGTGGTGTTTACTACAGCTGACCTTCCACCTAGCAAGTTTACTGCTTGATACAAGCCCAAGAGAAATGAGTGTAATGTTTACTAGAAGATATGTATATACAGTGTTCTTAGCAACTCTATTCACAATAGATTAAAAACAAAGAACAATCCAAATATCCACCAACAGGAAAATGGATAAATAATGGTCTGTTCATACATCTGAAAACTACACAGCAGTAAAAGTGAATGAACTGCTGTACACAACACAGAGGAATCTCACATACATAAGGTTAAATGAAAGGTGTCAGCCACAGAAGAGTGAATGTGGTATGATTCTACTTACGGTCATTCAAAGCCATAAACCATAATAAATGGTGATACAGCACCATAGTGGTTAACTTGGGGCATTATGGATGGAGCGAGGGAAACTAGGAAGACTTCCGCAGTGCTGGAAATGTCTTCTGTCTGGGTGGTAGTCACACGGGTTTCCTTTTCACTGTGGGTTCTTCCCACACTTTGGACTTTCACATGATTCTTACTCATACTTGAACCTCTCTCATTGCACCTCTCCTCAAAGCAGCTTGTGTTGTTTGAAAAGTTCTTCACACCTTAGACCAGAAATCACCCCATGGAGGTGGTAGCAGTGGGTGCCAGGAGAAAAAGGGTACCTAGTGTGTGGGTCAGTGCTGAAAACTGTTTCCCCAGCTTGTTGTCCTTATGTGTGTTTGTCTTATCTCTTGTGACACTTGTTTTCTTCCCTGTCCCTGGGGAAATCTTCAAGTTATAGACTTGTAGGATTTGCAGATTTTACAGTGTGGTTCTACTTCTAGTTTTGTCTGTAGCTTATTTCTCCTGGGGAAAAGATAATAATTTCCTAAAATCTATACGAATGTGAAGAAAAGCAGTATTTTCCTGGTTGTCACTGATTTTTTTTTATAGTGTAGAAAAAAATGATATCAATGAGATGACAGCAGTTGTAATGAACAGAAAGCTTGGTTCAAACTGTCTTAAGTTATAAACATAATGTATTGGCTTATGTAATTGAACACTCCAGAAATGGAGCTGGTTTCAGTTGAATGTTGACACAGTGCCTTTTGATTATTTTTTTAAATGGGTCATTTTATTTACGTATTTGGCTTCACGAGGTCTTAGTTCTGGCATGCAGAATCTTCAGTCTTTACTGCAGCCTGTGGGATCTTATTTGCAGTATGTGAACTCTGCATCCTGAAAGGAAGAAGGTAAAGAGTAACCTCAATACAGCTTTTGCAGTTGTTTATCACAGGAATGCTAATGGGCCCTGGAGTTTCCAGCTTCACAACCCCCGGCCTCCTCTGAGCCATACCCTCAGCTTCCTGCCTCCAGCCTCGAGGGACTTAGCTCATGCCTGCCCTTCAGTTTTCTTCTTCCTGGAAACTAAGGCCTCTCAGTGACGTCAACTAGGGCCTGCTTCCTGGGGTCAGCAAGGGGAACTGATGGCTCTCGGGGCCTTCCCCTTGTCCAGGGGAGACGGGAAGAGGGCCTGAGGATTCCCTACTGGGTGAGAGTCAGCCTCCCCAGGCCATCATTGCTCTTCAGAAAGGTTAAGCCAACTTGGGCCGCTGCCTGGACACCATGCTTGGGTAGGTGGGGTGTGGAGCGCAGCACCTTCTATTTTGTGAGCTACATCATCATCCAATTTCAGTATCATAAATAGCACAGCAACCTCATCTTATGAACCCCCTGATATGATGCAGTAATCATCACACTAGTATTCTTACCAGCATGGTTTACCATGAATCTGATCTTGAGGAAGCAATCAGTTAAATCCAGAATACTATATCCAGTGCTAAAGCTGGCTTCGACTCTTACAAAAAGTAATCAGACAAAAAGGCCAAGTGTAGGGCAGAGAATACTCTTCTATATTAAAAGAGACTAAAGAGACCTCACCACCAAATATGTAAACCTTGCCTCCTGAACTGAAATAAAAATGCTCCAAGGGACATTCTTGAGACCAGTGACTGAATGGCTGTTGATTTCCTTGAATGTAATGGTGGTGCTCTGATGGTGTAAAGGGGCTCTCCCAGCCTCAACATTTTGGGGCCAAATAATTCTCTCTTCTGGGAGTTTAGCAGCATTTCTGGTCCCTGACCACTAGGTGTCAGGAGCACCAAACCTGTTCAGGTGCAACAAGCTGAAAAGTCAGAGATGTTTTAGGATTAGCTAGGAATAAAATTTCCCCAGGTGGTGCAGTGGTAAACAATCTGGCTGCCAGTGCAGAAGACTTGGGTTCGATCCCTGGGTTGGGAAGATTTTGAAGGAGGCAATGGCAACCTACTCCAGTGTCCTTGCCTGGGAAATTCCATGGACAGAGGAACCTGGCAGGCCTACATTTCATGGGGTCACAAAGATCAGACACAGCTGAGCACACAGGAATGAAGGTTGCCTCTCATGAGAAATACTTTAAAATGGTTAAATGGTGAATTTTAAGTTACATGAATTTTTTTTCTTAGTTAAAAAAATGTAAATCAAAAAATGCCTCTGGTCCAGTGGTTAAGACTGTGTGCTCCCAGTGCAGGGGGCACAGGTTCAGTCCCTGGTTGGGGGACTAAGATCCCACATCCCACATGCTGCATGGTACAGCCAACAGCCCAAAAAAAAGGTCTCCATTGACTTTGTCAGCTGTCCCCTGGGGGACAGAATCATCCCTGGCTGAAACCACTGGTGCAGAGAGTACACTGCTGGAGGGGGCGGGGGTGGGGCAGGAGGGAATGCAGGCCAAAGGACTGGTTAGGGAAATACCTTATTTGTAACTTTCAAATTGCAAATGCAGTAAAATGTTAACCATTGGCGACACTAGGTGACAGGTGTATGTGTTGTTCATTTGACTATTCTGTCAACTTTCTATAAACTGATTTAAAAAAAAGAAAAGAATTCAACTTGGAATTTTTTGTTTACAGCATCCCAAGGGAGCCCTGACAGGTGTCAGCTGCACAGCTTTCTTTCAGGTACCGTTCTTATGAGTGCCTGCATTGGGTGAGCTGCTTCATGTTCTTCATCCTCCTAGGGAGGACTCTTTCCTTATCTCTCTCACGCCCTTGCTTGCTCCCTCCCATCTTTCCTGCTCTATCTCACTCCCAGATTCCTTGAACATACTGACCTGTCTGTGCTGCACACTCACCCATGGAAGGAATAGCATCCTCTGACCCATTACACACACAGCCTGGTGCTGAGGCTCGGCTCTGTCAGTTCCTTGGTAGTGAGTGTTCTCTCCTGTGGTCACTTTAAAGCACAGTCATGAAATTCTTTAGTATTGTTCCATTTAGAGATGGGGGTCTATGACCCGTCTCCTTGAATATGGACTCCACAGCTGCTTAACCAATAGAATATGGTGGAAATGACACTGTAATAGTTTCCAGATCTAGACCTTAGAAAACTAGCATCTGCCCTGTTCTGTCTCCTCTGAGATTTGCTGCTGGAACCAAGCTGCCGTGCTGTAAGGAAGCCCAGGCCACCCCATGGAGAGGCACACGTGGAGGGGAGCAGCATAGAGCATGCACGTGAAGGCCCTGTGAGGGAGTCCTCGTGGACATGGATTCTCCTGCCCCAGCTGTGTGCGTTTTGGGAGGGGGGTTGTCAGACGCAGAGATGAACTATCGCCACTGAGTTCGGCTCATTTTGTAGATTCATGAGCAAACTACATGCTTGTGGTGTTTTAAAGTTACTAATGTCAGGAGTGGTTTGTTTGCAGTGATAGGTAACTGATGCATCCCCTACTGGGGGTGGAGGGGGCAGAAGGGGCCAGCTCACTATCCCCACAGCTGGGTCCTAGATCAGTGCTTGTTCCTTCAACAAGTACCTATTGAGTGGCCACCAAGTACTGGACACTGTACCAGAGGGTGAGGAGTTAGCAGTGAATGAGGTGGGCCTCATACCAGGCCACCTACCCTGCCTGGTGGGCACAGCTCAGGCACAGAAATGAGATGACTGTAGCCTCAGCCTGAGAAAGGGGGAGGGAGAACTGTCTGTCGGGGTGAGGGGGCGTCGGGTATGTTATTTTTAAGCTGAGACCTGACTCTGGAAAAGGAGTCACCCATGCAGAAAAGCAGAGAAAGGGCAGATGGAGTACCATGTACCTGGTTCTGGCTAAGGTCGCCAGATGTGGCAAATAAATAAAACTCTAACATCCAGTTAAATTTGAATTTCATATAAACAGCGAATCGTTTTTTAGTGTATATATATGTATGTGTGCGCACCCCATGCAATATTGGGGACATTCTGAAAAGTTGTTCATTATTTATTTGAAATTCAGGTTTAACTGGGAGTCCTGTATTTTATCTGGCAACCGTAGTTCTAGGGGAAGAGAGGAGGAAAAAAATGCTCCTGATTTCAAGGGACAGTTCCGAAAGCCAGATGTAGCGCACCGGCAAACAGTACCCAGAGGCATGAGAGAAAAAGGTGAGTAGGAGCAAAGTCATGAAAGCTCAGCCTGCTGAGGGCTGTTGTGAGTTGTGCCCTGAAGCAGCGGGGAGCGGTAGGAGGGTTTAGCGCAGGGGAGACACAGTGGGCGAGTATTTTAGAGCTTGCAGGCTGCTGTGTGAGGGGTGGGAGCCTGTAGCAGGAAACCAAGAGAAGGGGTCTCTTGCCCTGCAGCCCCTCCTCTGCATTGCTGCCATGAAGCCATGAGCACTGGGGGACGAGTCTCCCCACTTTATATATTTTTTTCTACAATGTGTTTTAAGCCATAAATTTCCCTTAACCACTGCCCCAGGATATCCCACAAGTTTTGATATGTTTAGGTTTTATATCGCTTCATTCAGCATATTTTCTAATTTCCCTTACTATGTCTCTGACCTATGGATTCTTTATGTGTGTTATATGATTTCCAAATATTTGAGATTTTTCCATGTATCTCATTGTCATTTATTTTCATTTCCTTCCACTGTGGGCAGAGGACATACTTGGCACATTCTTTGAATTTTATGAATATCGTTTGGTGGGTGAATATATGGTCTATCATGGTGAAGGTAGCACGTTTGCTGGAAAAGAAAGTGACTGCTGCAGCTGTTGAGTTTTGTGCTTGTAAATGTCACTTCTAGTCAGGGTGGTTGACAATGTTCTTCTGCTCTTCTATGTGTTTCCTTATTGTTTAGTCCAGAGCTATTCTGTGCTCTGATGGAGGGGGGTGTAAAAAGCTTCAGTGATTGTTATAGTTTAGCCTAGTCCTTCCCTGTTTTGGTCAGTTTTTTTCTTCAAATGTTTCGAAGCTCTGTTGTTGCACACACACATGCATGTATGATTATTATGATTGTATCCATAGGGAGTTCCCTGTGTAGCTTGGGTAACACTTATCCCCTTAAAGTCCACCATGTCTGATAGCATTACCACCACCACAGCTTTCCTAGGCTCACTGCCAGCTTAGCATATCTTTATCCATTCTTTACTTTCCTGATTTGTGTCTTTACATTTAAAGTGAGTATTACAGACAGCATATATTAATAGTTGGGTCTTTTCTGTTCACTAGAGGAGCTCTGCCCTTTAATTGGTATTTTAGTACATTTACATCTAATCATTACATACATTATTGATATGGTTGACTTAGTTCCAGGATTTTACTACTTGCTTTCTGGTTTTCCTCTGTTTTTATGCCTCTGTTCCTGTTTGGATTGTGGAGGAAGAATATACCATTTTTGGCACTCTATTCCAATCATTTATCGGGTGATGTGCTAATTTTGTGTGATTTTTTTTAATTTATGTATTTATTTACTTTTAAACATTTATTTATTTGACTGTGCCAGGTCTTAGTTGTGGCATGTGGTATCTAGTTCCCTGACCTGGGATCGAAGCTGGGTCCCCTGCATTGAGAGCATGGAGTCTTAGCCACTAGTCCACCGGGGAAGTCCCTTTGAGTGATTTTTAGAACTGGAACGAACTCTGCAGCAGGTCCAAGGCTACAGTATGAGCAGTCCTGCCACTTCTGTCAAACAATCCGGTAGAGTCCATTGAAGAGGAAGATGCTGTAGGGAGCCTTGGGCAAGCCCCAGCAGCATTAGAAGAGTAATTGCTGACCTTGGAATTGACTGAGTTCACGACTGTGGGTGGTCATGTGACCATGTGGCTAGAACGGCCTGTCATGAACCGGGTGCTGGCAGACCCCACAGAATCATTAGGTTGGTCAGGCCAGGCATCCAGTCCATCATTATTTAGATGTTGTATATCCCAGATCAAGCTTAGGCAGATCCAAATAGTATAACTGATCTCTCTAAACAGATGGCTCAAATACCAGTGTTGCCTAACACTGTTGCCCTGCTGCCTCTTGCATCATCCCACACCCATACATTATGTGGGGTATCCAGAAAATGGCTAATAGGAGAGGAGAACCCCAAACTTGGTTCAAGGACACATTATCTTGGTATGAAGGAGACAAACTGGAAATGAACTGCTCTTACGTTACACCCCCAGCTGTGAGAGGAAGTCTCCCCAGTGGAGAAAATTTTGAGCAGTGCACATAGCCAGAGGTGAAAGCAAGAGCTGCTTCATGGGCCTGAGAGCTGTTTTGTTACAGCCTGCTCGAAAGGGTCCCACAGTTGTTTAATGCTCTGCTATCGCCATCTTGAAATTCAAAATTGTTCTCAGCAAGGTGCTCTGCACTTTTATTTTGCCCTGAATCCCACAAAACAGGTCCTGGGTGAAAGGTTCCAAGACAAGTGCAGAATAGAGGACCCATAGAAGATAAGACTGCCTTGATCTGTATGTGCCATGATACCTGTGTGTGTGTGTGTGTATGCATAGCAGAATGCTACTTGTTAGGTCCTCAAAAATGATGACTATTGTTACCCTCTGTTGTTGATGATGACTATGATGATGATGATGATAAGAGTTATTGGACTCCTCCAGCATTGTTCTTCAGACTTCATTTAAGCCTGATTAACTTACTATCCATGAGCCATCCCTCTGTTTTGCTTCACTGAAATGAAAACAGTGAAAAAATGCAAAGCATTTTTTATTCAAGCGGTGCCTTTGACCCTCAGGAACTTAACACAAACACATACCTAGGCTTTGAAACACCCGCTAGGGTTTTTACACACTCTTCGTTTAACCCGCATCCAAACAGTTGCATCAGCAGTCCCTAAAATCCCATCTCACCCCCCACCCTGCTGCCACAGAGTCTCTCAGAATTCACATAGACAGGCACCCACATATCCCCAGGTCATCTGCGTGAGTGTGGGTGATGTCGGTACGATTCCGCCAGTTTGGTCTGAAAATTCCTGCCAGGGACAGCTGATGAGCAAACCTATCATTTTCATTTGAAAATTTCTATCACAAATTAGAAATTATGCCTGTGTATGATTTCTAGTGCCTAAGAAGGATGAGAAGGCTTGGCATCTTGAAAGGGCACTAGATATATTTCTATAGTTTTCTAGATTTCCAGGGAGAGCCAGAGGTTGTGATTATGTGAAAGCTTAGCAAGGAAACAGAGGTGATTCTGTGCCCCTGTGGAGTTTAGGGATCCGAAAACTCTGAAAACGCCTTAAGGTGAGCCACTGGGGATACAAGGGCCCTGGTTTAAGGAGGACTGCCTATGTCAAGGGGAAAACCAGCAATTCCACCACCACTCGTGATACAACATATCTGGGGGTTTAGAGTTTAAAAGCCAGGGCCAAGAGAGGTTGGGCAGAAAGGACAGTGTCACCCGCTCCTTTCACATTTCCTACAAGAAAGAAAGCCCGGTGGAGACTCCTGGCTCAGTAAATTAATCACTGGCTTTATAAGCCAAGAGAGATGAAAGACAGACTCCAGAAAACAAGCAAGGAGGAGGCTTGGAGAAGGTTTTCAGCTTCAGTGTGAAGCTGTCAAGTCTCTATGCTCTTGTGGGAACTGGAGAAAAACAACAGTGAGACAGTGAGAAAGACTAGAGAAATAGCAAGGGACCAGACAGGGCTCAAATGAGAGCCTGTGCATTGGGGCAATTTAGAATGACTGATGAAACGAACTGGGCAACTTATCCAGGCAGCTTTAGAGAGGGAGACAATCCCTCAGTGTTTCAAGGTCTCGCAGCCAGTCCTAATCCAACAACTCACAGCCACTGAGCAAGTCATCGCACTTGTGCCGGGCAACAGGAAGATGATTCAAAGTGAGCCACTGTGCCGAGCCCCAAAGGCTTCTTGACACCTAGGATAGGACTGTTCAGACACATTGAAGGTCAGGCTAAATTTCAGGCAGAGGCCTGGATCAGAGAGAGCAGGACTCCTTGGAAGAAATGAATGAAGAGCAGTTTGGAGAACAGAAGCACAAGAGAAGACTGGATGGATCCTGTCTCTTTTCTCATTTTGCATTATTTGTTTGCTTAGCCAATTTAGGGAGGTAAATCTCCTAAGTGCCAAGCAGTATATTTGACACTTTGTTTATTTTCTGAGCGATTCAATTCGCTAGTGTTTACTGAGCTCCCTGAGGAAGTGAGCTGGGCCCAGCCACGGAGCAGACAGAGGGCACAGCAAGAGCAAAGGCCCAGAGATGGAACCCACAGAAAAGTCTCAGGGAAGAGTCAGAAGTCCCTTGGGGGCCAGAGTGGGATGAGAGAGCTGAGGCTGTAGGGGAGACCGAACTGATCTTCAGACTCCAGCCTGGTGGGGAGCCGGATGAGTCCTGGAGAGATTCTGGCCCCAAGAAGTCGAGGCCAGGTCGGGGAGGTCCTCCTCAGCACATTCTCTTCCATGTGACTCTTGGGATATTAATAATTAATCCAGGGGCCCACACAGCTGCCACCACCGCCCTCAGGCCCTCCCTGTATGACATCCAGGCCACACTCCCGCTGCACAGCTCTGTGGGAGAAAGGTGTCTTACTAGACACTTTTATCAGATGTGCTGGCCTGGAGTCCCCCTCACACCAGTCTGCCTCCTGGGATAGCCTCTGCCAGCTCTCTGGGCTTCCAAAGAGCCTGGGCTGATGGCCACCTTCCCCCCAGGTCAGAGACTTGCCAACTCTCTGCTGGTCAGAGTCCTTTGGGCCCTCCAGAATCCTGACTCAATTCAACAATGACATCTCGCGGAGCAGGGCAGTCCTGGGAGAGAAGGTAAGCATCTTGGTTCCCATCCCAGCCTGGCCACAGACTCACTGGCCTCAGGCCTGGCCTTGCTCTCTCTGCAGCTTGATGACTTTGGAGATCTAGGGCCTCTGAGTGTGGGAACTGGGCAGAGTCTGGTGACCTGATCTAGAACCAGCCTTGGTGTCAGATCCCTGGAGAGGAGCATGTGGCCTTTTGGGGAGAGGAAGCAGACAACGGCTGTGGCGGGAGAAGCACAGGGCATTGTGAGAGCAAAGAAGAGATTGCTGACCTGGCTTGGGATCCAGAGGAAGTAGTGTCTGAGCTGAGACCTGAAGGGTGGACAGGAGGCACCGGGTGAAGGAAAGAGAAAAAAGATGCTAGAACAGCTTGTGCAAGAACACGGGGACATAGGAAAGCAGGATGTATTCAGGGAACAAAGAAGTTCAGTCTGGCTGGAGCTGGGACCTCATGGGGAGGAACTGGCCAGAGAGTAAGGCCCAGCAGGGAAGCGAGAAGGGACAGGGCCTGGTAACGCCGGAGCCATCCAGCGGCTCTGTGGGGAATGGACCAGGCTGGGTGAAACCAAGGAAAGGACTGCAAGTGGTGCCTTGGCCAAGGGGCAGGGAGGATGGGGCAGACCTAATGGCTGAAGAGGTGTCAGAGGAAAGCCCCCTCCCCAAGACTAATCTGAGAACCTAGGAGGGAGAGCAGTTCTGAGGAGAAGAGATGGGGTCGACTTTACACAGTGAGTTTGGGATGCCCAAGGGTCATCTTCAGTGGGGAAACAGCACAAGAGATGGGGAGTCGAGGCTCAAGGCATCACTGTGGAACAGAAACAAAGGCCTGGACATTGTCAGGATGGGCTGGGGAAAAGAATCGAGGATGAGGGGAGGGGGCCCGGGACCCTGTGAAGCCCATCGTGGGGCATCAGAGCAGCAGCTAGCAACCCAAGAGGAGCAGTCACAGCAGCCAGAGAAGTTTCAGAAGAGGGGGGCGGATCATCCATGATCAGCACCGGTCAAGTAAAGGCAGAGAGGACTGAGACCTTTCTACAAAGAGGCTTGAGCAGTGAAAGGGGGTTTAATGGTGGTAGTGGGCTTCCCCAGTGACCGTGATATGTAATCAGGTCTGAGTGTGAGCAAGACCGCTGCATAGGGCTGAAGAACTTGTGCACTGCACACTCCAATGCGCGCACCTTTCCACAAAAATGTAACTTGGGGTAAGTGGGCACCCCCTGGAGTTTGGTGGTATTTTGTGAAGCCTGTTTGTTACTGCAGTGTGGAGACTTCCCACACGGTGGCGCCAAAGACCAACACCGTACGTCTTGGGCTTGGCTAGGGCAGGGCAGGAGTCGGTTTGATGAAGATGGTTGGCCTCCAGATCGTCATCCCACATGTGGTGGGTATTGCCTTGGGTATTGCCAGATGCCCAGTGGCTAGGACCTTGCCCACCTCGACGCCCTCCAAATCTCTGTCAGAACAGTTCTAGCAGTAGGAACTCAGAAATAAACCACGCCCCCCTCCCCCACTTTAGCCTTTGCCAGGGGGGCTTGCCTGAAAGGGTCCCAGGGGAGCAACTCATTCCATGATCTGGGAGAGGCATGGTCATCTCTCTCACTTGTCCCTTAGGAGAAGGGAGTCTCAGGAAGGAAGGAAGAGTGCCTTGCCCAGCCTGAGGGACACAGTCACCCCACCCCACCAAGGCCCTGCTCACAGGTCCCCCTGGAGGCCAAAGCTGGCTCAGCAGGAACAGTGGCAGAGATGGCCCCACCTGGGAGAGAGAACCCAGGGAAGTCGCCTAATGTGCCTGGGGTAGAAGCTTACCCCCACCTGTGTAGCAGCGGGCCTGGAAATGCCTGAATGCATGGCCTAAGCGGCCATGGCGTCTTTGAAAACGATGACATGTTTATTGCAAACCATTCTTTGAATAAGTAAATGCAAAGAAGAAAATAAAGCCGGGTGAAATTATGCCCAGAGATGATGGCCACTGCTGGCATGAAAACTGGACCTCTCCACATCATTGAAAAATACCATCATCCACCCGTCACCCAGACCCAAAACTCTGGCATGGTCTAGAATGCTGGCCTCTCTAGACCTCACATCCCATCAGCCCCCAGCCCTCCATTCTACCTCCTGAGCCTCTCTTAAATGTCTCTATCTCTACTGCCCCCATTCTGGCTCAGGCCACCGTGACTTTAGCAGGGAGATGATAGCAGCCACCTTGCTGCCTCTACCTGTCCCCCCTGAGCACTGCCTGAGTGACCTTTGCACACCAAAGGCACGACCACAGAATTCTCCAGGTTAAAGCCCAGGCTATCTATCATCCTCCATACTCTTTAGCTAGTGCCCAAAGCCCGTCACCAGGTGCCCACATCCCCCAGCACATACACAATTCTCCCACCACACTTTCTGCTTCCTGCCAGCAAAGGAGGCTGCTCTTCCCTACTGCACCTTGAACTCTGCTGTGCTCTCTCCCCAGACACTCCTCTGAAGACCTGCCCATTCTCCTACATAGACCGATGTGCACACAGACACAGTCACAATCACTCGCATCGGTGACATAAGAGGTGTAGAGACTCAGGGATGATCTGTCCTCATTGACAGCCCCTGAGCTCAGGGACTGGGGCCTTGACCTCTGTCCCCTTACTTCTGGTACCCCTGGGGCCAAGCATACACCGGGTTCCACGAAAGCTTCCTGAGTGAGTATCTGGTGAATGAATGAATGAATGAACGTGTACTAAGGTGTGTGACCACAGGCACCTCGGAGGGCAAACTTTTTATTTTGTCCCCTCACAGCCATGGTGGGGGTGGGGCAGGGTGAGGGAAGCTTCCATTTTTCTGGGTTTTGGGACTTGAACTGCATTATTTTCAAAAGTGGAACTAGCTGTGCCATATGTGAGGAACTGGGATTCACTATGGTCCTCACCACCCTCTGTGATCTATTAGAGGGATTTTTTTCTCAGAGCAGAGCCCATCCCTCCAGGAATGAAGATGATGATTCGGGGCTCTGCCCTAGCTCCCAGCCAGCGCCAGGAGAGCACCATTCAGGGAATGAGCCTGACTCAGAGCCGAACAGATTAGGATTCAGTGAGCTGAGCTGAAGCTCAAACTCGACCCCTTCCTCTGACCACAGAAAGAGGCCTCTGTGAAATGGGTTTCAGCTGAGGCCTTCCTCCCCTGGTTCACTGGTTACTGGGAAGAGGCCTCTAGCACCCCTTGATTCTCAGATGCTGTCCCTCCCTCAGGACCCCTGAACAGAGTGGCAGAGGGCCAGGTGAAGCCTTGGGGGTCCTGGCTGCTGGAGGTCCCCCATCCATCCCTGGCCTTGGTGGGAAAAGGGCGGGGAACCAGGACTGGTCATGGACAAGGACAGTAGGTGGTGATGGGTCCTCAGAATGGGTGAGTGGGAAGCCAGAGGACACAGGTTTCTGGGAGGAGGTGACGTTTGAGCTGTTTTTCAAGTGAATAAGGGAGAGGAGCTTCCACGGAGAAGGGAAGCTGGGAGAGGAGGCCAAGGCCAGAGAGGAGGGAGCATGTCCAGGGAGCCTCAGGAAGGCTGATGTGATGGAAACAGAGCAGGAAGGGCTGGCAGGACAGGTGGGAGATGAGGTCATCTAGGCCACATCTCTTGTGTCTTGGAGGCCCCACCACAGTCTAGATTTACCCTGAGGACATTGGGGAACCAATATGACCTGACTTACGATTTAAAAGATCATTCAAGGAAATTCCTTGGCAGTGCAGGGGTTAGGACTGCATGCTTCCACTTCAGGGGGCCTGGGTTTGATCCCTGGTTGGAGAACTAAGATCCCATAGGTAGCACAGCACAGCCAAAAAAAAAAAAAAATCACTCAAGTTGTTAGGTACAAAGGAGGAGGCAGGAAGGCCAGAAAAGGGCACATGCAGAAATGTGGCCAGACACCAGACAGAGATTGATTGACTGTGAAGAGCAAGGGCATCGTCTGTTAAAAGTGGGAATTTTCTGGAAGTGGAATTCCAGACCAAGAAAGAATTCCTCAGACAGTGCCCTGGTAAGCCCCTACAATCACTGCTGCCTCATCAGTGTGTGTGTGCATGCGTGCTAAGTCACTTCAGTCATGTCTGACTCTTTGCGACCCCATGAATGGTAGCCCGCCAGGCTCCTCTGTCCATGTGATTCTCCAGGCAAGGATACTGGAGTGGGTTGCCATTTCCTTCTCCAGCGAAATCTTCTCAACCCAGGGATCGAACTGTTCTCTTATGTCTCTTGAATGGGCAGGCTTAAAACTCAACATTCAAAAAACTAAGGTCATGGCATCCGGTCCCATCTATTTACTTCAAGGCAAATAGATGGGGAAACAATGGAAACAGTGACATACTTTATTTTCTTGGGCTCCAGAATCACTGCAGATGGTGACTGCAGCCATGAAATTAAAAGATGCTTGCTCCTTGGAAGAACAGCTATGACAAACTTAGCATATTAAAAAGCAGAAACATTACTTTGCTGACAGAGGTCCATCTAGTCAAAGCTATGGCTTTTCCAGTAGTTGTGTATGGATGTAAGAGTTGGACCATGAAGAAACCTGAGTGCCAAAGAATTGATGCTTTTGAACTGTGAGGTTGAAGACTCTTGAGAGTCCCTTGGACTGCAAGGAGATCAAACCAGTTGATCCTAAAGGAAATCAGTCCTGAATATTCATTGGAAGGACAGAGGCTGAAGGTGAAGCTCCCATACTTTGGTCACCTGATGTGAAGAACTGACTCACTGGAAAAGACCCTGGTGCTGGGCAAGATTGAAGGCAGGAGGAGAAGGGGACGACAGAGGATGAGATGGTTGGATGGCATCACCGATTCAATGGACATGAGTTTGAGTAAGCTCCAGGAGTTGGTGATGGACAGGGAGGCCTGGCCTGCTGCAGTCCATGGGGTCACAAAGAGTTGGACATAACTGAACTGAGCACTACCTGGGAAGCCCCAAACAATGGCACCAGGACAACTGTATGCCACTGCTGCCACATGGGCCAACATGCTACCCAGCCCTGAGTCCTCAGTGAGTGAGTGTCGAGTGAATTAATAACAGAACAACATCTGGTAGCAGGAGGATGGGTGCAGGGAAGGAGTGAATGTGAGATATGTTAAAGGGGTAGGATCTACAGGACTAGGAGGCTGACTTGAAGTGGGGTGAGAGAGAGGGACGCCAGGGGTTCATGCATTTACTTATGCATTCACTCTCATTCAACAATGGGAATTTTTTGAATTCGTGAGCCAGGGACACTGGTGATGAGGAGAGCTGTATTGCCTACAGATCTTAGAGCCTCACAGTGAGCACACATGAGCATATGCGCTTCCTGGTGGTGACACAAAGGCATGAGTCCATAGGACGTGGGGACAGAGAGTACCAAGGAGAGGCTGTTTTCAGAGAAGGTGATCAGAGTTTGCCTTGCTGTGAAGATGACTTTACACATGGGCAGGGACAAACTGGTGCCAGTTTTGAGAGCTCCAGAGAGGACCAGCCTCTCTCAGGTGGGAGCCTGGGAGGACAGTGGTGCTTTGCAGAAATGAGATTCAGGGAAGAAAAGTCCCTCTGGGAAGGTCATGAGATCTGGTGGGTCATCCAGGGGCTCAGAACAAGAGAGGGCTCTGCACAGAGGAAGGCTCGGGATGTTCGGCAGTGGATGGATGAAGTCCTGTGACTGGATGATATTGTAGGGTGGGGGAAGCAGAAAGAAGAACCCAGTCTCTGGAAGCAGTCCCCAGGTCTACTGATACAGAAAAAAAAAAGGGTGCTGCAAAGGAAGGCAAAGAAGAGGAGCTGGAGAGCAGGGAGAATGGGGTGACTTGTGTCTCTGGTAAGAGAGGGTGAGGGAAAGGATGTCAGTGCCCCTGAGGGCCCCTGCCGCCCTTACCCAGAACCTCTGGATAGTCAAGACCAACCCTCAGGAGGAGGGGAGACAGATATTTAGAAATCTTTTAAAATCCCTCAAACCACTTCTGGATATGTCTGTGCAGCCTCTAAAGATGATGGACTACAGAGTGAAGCCTGACGGGTGGGAGAGCTTTCAGGGTTGGAGAAGACCAGTGTTATTTTACTGAGGGGAAGGGTGGGGGAGTGGAGCTGACCCTTTGAGTTCAGTGTGAGGTCAGCCATGAGCTCCACCTCAGCCCACTCCAGGGGCGAACCAGCATTGTAGCCCCTTACTGAAAAGACTGGGTTCTGGCCCCCTTGGCCAGCAGGTACCCAGATCTTGCCAGGGTCCTCACCCATGCTCCCAGAGTGAGCCTGAGACTCCACAGATGCTGTTACCCAAGGAGTGGTGAACATGTGGCCTAGCTAAGAGGTCAGATAGTGGCAGGAAGGGCAGCCTGCCCCCAGAGCAGGGAAACTGAGGCTGGCAGAGGGGCAGGGCTGAGGAGCAGTGTCCAGACCCAGAAGGTGTCTGATAAGCAGGCTTCAGGCCTTCCTGTTCCGCTCCTTGAAACTGGCCCTGATCCTTTCCTCCAGCCAACCCAACCCAGCAGTGGCCGCTCTAGGACCTGTTTCAGATACAGGGGCCTGAAAGGTCCCTGGAGCCCACGGGATCTGTGAAGATACCAGGCCAGCCAGGCTCCCCGGTGCACTAGATTTGGGGGTCTGCGTAGGAAGGAATTGTCTCCTTCCTGCTTTGCTAATGGTTCTCCGAAAGCCGCCCAATTCCCGTGGATCCCGACCCCAAGCGCTGAGAACTCCCACCGCCTGCGTATCCTCCAGCATGCCTCTCATCTCCACCCTGCCCGGTTAAGCCGGTGGACGCCGCGGGCCACCCCCTTCCCGGGTTAGGGGAGAGGGCGGAGCGAGTCTCGGGCGCCTCCAGGGGTGCTAGAGCCTCCGGCGCGCAGGGGGTGGGGCCCAGCCGGCCAGGGGAGGAGCGGGGCGTCTCGGCGGCAGGCGGCGGAGCAGAGGGAGGGCCAGGCACCGGCGGCGGCGACAGCGGCAGCTGCGGCGCGACCTGACCCGGCAGCGACGAGTGCACGGAGAGAGCGAGGTCCGCTCAGCCAGCGCAGCCATGTGAGTGTCCCCGCCGTTTCCGGGGCCCGCGGCCCGGGCGGGGCTCGAGCGCGGCGGTTCTGGTGCCTCCCCCCGTCTTGGGAGTCCCTGATCTGCTGCCCCCGCTGCGGCCCTGTCCCATGTCGCCCCATCCCGGGGACCCAGGCCCCACGGTGTCTTTCCTACCCTCCCCTCGGGCGCAGAACACGGCCACAAAGGCTGCCACCTTGGGGCCTGCCGCACCCGGCGCTGCCGCCTCCCCTCCAACGGCCAGGCCCAGGCGGCCCGTGCCCTGGGGCTCTGGGGTGGGCCAGGCCTGAGGGTGGGCCCTAGGCGTCAGCCTGGGTGCTGGCACAGACGCTCACCGGCAGCCCCGCTGCCCTCGCCGTGGGAGAAACTGAGCTGGGAATGGGGAGAGGGCCCCGAGGGGCGCAGGCCCGCCTACAAGATGAGCTAATCTCTCTGGCTCCACCGGCTGGACTAAGCCGCTTTGGGGCCCGACCCGAGGTAGCCAATCTGGCCTTGGACTGGACTCTTCGCCCAAATCTTGCGGAGGCTGGAGAGGATCTCCTGGCTCGGTGGGGGAACAGACCCTGTACCTGTAAATGAAAGGCTGGTGTGGGAACTCTGCAAGCAGCCAGGCCTGGGCACCCTGCAGAAGCGGTTTGGGGAAGGGTCTGCTCACCAGGGCTAGGGGTCTGGGTAAGCCTGGCTTTAGCACCCTCTATTCTTCTCTCCCGAAGACTAGAGTCTGGCCTCAGAGATTGACTCATCTCAGCTAGTTCTGGGTAGCTTTGTAACACAAGTCCAGGTTGGCTGGCCAAGCACCTACTGTGTGCAGTCTAGTGTAACAATAAAGATGGATCTGTGGGGCTTGCCCCGGGCCTGTATTGCCCAATTGTCGGCACAGCCTTCTGAGGACGGCTAACAGACAATCTAGCAGTTGCAGAAACTCGCCCAGAGAGGTTAAGTAATATTCTGAAGGTCACACAGCTGGTTTGGAGAGAAGTGGGAATTAGACCCAGATCTTAAGTATTGCCACTGTACTAACCACTTCCCTGGCATGGAGGGTAGAGATGGGGCTGGGGGAGAGATGAGAACTGGGGGTGTGAGGTACAAAATAGTCCAGGGAGACAGGAGGCTCATTTCCCACTTCAGCCCGCCCTCCTTGTCCTGGGTCCTGTGGGGCAGCAGTTGCAGAGGGGTACCTGGAAATGGGTGGGGGTGAGGGGAACACACAGGGCACCGGGCTGGGTCCTCCCTGGGTGGAAAAGCAGGCAAGGAGGACGTGGCTGAGTCACTGCGGGCCCCTCGCTGGCTGCAGCTCCGACTAGCGCCTCTGCTAGGCCCAGCCCGGGGGAGGCCACAAGTCTTCCAGTGCGCCGCCGTCCGGGGAATGTGACCAGCTGACCAGGGAGGGGGCCGGCAGGAAGTGAGGCCACCCGGCCGCCTCCGCCCGGTTCCGGGGTGGGGGTCCCAGGCCGCACCGCGGCCCCTCTCCCTCCCTGCTCCCGCAGCTGGGGCATGACGTCAGCAGCCGGGTTTGGGGCAGTTGCCATGGAGACAGGGGCAGGCTCGGGAGGGACCCCATTCTTCCTCGTAGCCAGTCCCTGGCCCGGGTTATTTTTAGCATCTGTTTACCTCTGTCCTGGGCGGCCCTGTGATAGGGCGGGGCGGGCTGGGGGACTCCCGGGAAAGTGGCTGGCCTGGCATTCCTCTGAGCTAGGCAGACAGGTGGCAAGACCTCCTGCCCCACATAAGTGCAGCAATTTCGGCCTGAAGAGGGGATTGAAGGCTGTGGGATCTGGGGCCACGCAGATGACCAGTGTTCCTTTCTTAGCTGCTCCAGCTGGCCATGCCACAGGACCCAACACCCTTGAGACCTGGGTTCTTTCCTATGTCCAGAACAGACTTAAGGGCTGGCGAGTCCAGAGAGTCCCCTGACTGTTTATCAGCCAGCCCCTCCTCCAGTTGAGGTGGACCCTCTCTCTTAGCTCAAGGGGTTCAGCTTTTCTCCCCACCCCTGGCAGAGGAGATCCTTCCTAGTCACCCCCTGGAATTGTCAGATTAATATTCTGATGGTCATTTGGACCCTCTGATGGCCATCTGGTCCCTGTGGCAGAAGCCCAGTCAGAGAAAGAAAATTGATGGGAAGGTCAGCCTCCTCTGAGTACAGCCCACCCACTCAGTTCCAGGCTCCCAGGGATCCCCTACCATGCCCCGTCCTGATACAATCAGAAAGGAAGGAAGGGAAGAGGAAACTGACCATGAGGTAGGAGAGTTGGGGGGACAGAGACTGGAAATGTACCCCTGCAGCAGCTCAGAGCATCCCAGTTCCATTAGCCTCCAGCGCAGTCTCAGCTCCTGCCTGCCTCCACTGCTTTGGTGCAGGGCATGGAGAACACCGCAGTGAGCAGAGCAGGCAGGCCTCAGCCCCCAGAGCTCACAGTCTGGTTAGAAGACAGACCCTAAAGGAGAACTGACAACAGAGTTATGTGACCTCAGGGATCAGAGAGAGGAAGCTATGAGGTGCCTACAAGGGGGAAGGGGGAACCATTTGAGGGCGGGCTTCCTGAAGGAAGAGGTAGTAGGGTAAAAGAAAAAAGAGAGGGAGCTGGTCAGGCTGAGAGTAATGGGAAAGGGGTATAGGGTCAATGAGAGCTGCTGCTTGTAGGCCTGGAGAGAATTCATGGTAGCTGGAACAGAATGACCTTGGGGGAGCAGAGGACTGTGAGGGGAGGAGGAAGGCATGTGAGGGGAAGAACAGAGCCCAAAGGTCTTGTGGGTCATGTTAGAGAGTCTGGACTTTATCCTTGGGGTAGGGGGATGCCCATGGATGTTTCACAAGTGTTCAAATAGAGGGATGTGAAAGATATAGAGTCCTGGCCCTACTACTTAACAGCTGGGTCATCTCGGGCAGATTAATAATTGTTAATAACAGCAGTTAATATTTGCTGTGTGCTTACAATGATGTATTGTGTCCACCCCAACTTCCCTACCCCACATGCAATTCTCCCTTCCCCAAAAACTCCCAATAGAGGAAGTATCTCATTTCATCCTCCCAACAGCCCTGAGAGATAGTTGTTATTATTACTGTTGTTATCCTCATTTAACAGATGGATATCTGCAGCCCAGAAAGGTTAGGAAATGTCTTTCCTGAAGTCACACAGCCAGTTAGCCTCAGGTTTCTCATCTGTGAAGTGGGGCTAATAGGACTCACCCCCATAGGGGTGTTGCCAGAATTAAATGAGATGATGTTTATTAATTAAGTACAATGCCTGGCATAGAAAGCACTTGATAAAGGACAGTTTTTAGTATTGTCAGGTGACTGAAGTTTCAAGAGGGGTAATGCTGTTATTGAAAGAAGAATAGATCATGGGACTTCCCTGGTGGTCCAGTGGCTAAGATGCCAAGCTCCCAATGCAGGGGGCCCAGGTTCGATCCCTGGTCAGGGAACTAAGATCCCACAGGTCGCAACTAAAGATCCTGAGTGCCGCAGCTAAGACCCAGCGCAGCCAGATAAATAAACTGAAAAAAAAAGCAAAAACAGATCATTGTGGGTTAGCATGGAGACAGGGAATCCATTAGGAAGCTGTTATAGGATTCTAGGTGAGAACCGGTGATGGCTTGAACTTGAGTTCTAGCTGAGCGGGTGGATGTGACGGGACAGATGCCAGAGATGGCAGGAGTGGGTGACTGAGTAGATGTGTGGGTGGGTAACAGAGACTGAGGCATCCAGGATGATTCTTAGTTTCTGTCTTGAACAACTGGATACATAGACTATGGGCCTGTCATGGAGAGAGAAGGGAGAGTCAGGTTTGAGGAGCAAAGTGGTGACTTTAGTTTGGGGACTTCAAATTCAGCACATCCTAGTAACCCACTCCAGTTTGTTACTCAGCTTTCGGGATGCATCAGGCAGGCAGCTGGGTGAACAGGCCTGGTGCTCAGAAGAACGATTTGGACAAGGAAGAGAGAAGGAAGCTGGGAACCTTTAGATAGCATTGAGCTGTGGGAGAGGTGCTCAGTCCATGAGTGGGGAGTAGGATGAGGACAATTCGGTGATGGGGAGAAAGACAGATCCCCTGTGGGAAATAAGATGTGCAGGCAGAGGGAGAGGTAGAAAGCCAGGGTTGTGTTGCCTCTTGAAATCCAAAAAAGGAAAGGCTTGAGGAAGAGGAAAAGAACTGCCCAGTGAAAAGCTTTGCTCAGATCAAGCAAGGATAAGGACTAAACATTGAACACGCAATTCAGCAACAGGGAAGTCACTGGCAACCTTGTCATCCAGACCAGTCAGGAGTGCTGGGTACAGAAACTAGACAGGGTAGGAAGAGGAGTGGGTGGATGGGAAGAGGAGGTGGAGGTGGACACACCTCTTCAAGAAACTTGGCTCTGAAAGAGCGAAATAGGGTGAGGGGTGGGGTAGCTGGAAAGAGACTGGGAGTCCACAAGACGGGTCATTTCTTTTTATAGTTGATTTATTTAAAGTTAGCTTTGTATTGAAATAGAATATTCACATAGAAGAGGTACATGCCTTAAGTGGACAGCTCACAATACATTTTCACAAAGGAACACGCCCATCTAGGATCAGGAAACAGAATCCAGATTAGGAAGCAGAAAGTAATCAGTGCCCTGTCAGCCCCCTGGGGCTCCCTTCCAGTCACTGCTCCTGAGGGCTAGTGTCGCTGCTATTAATAGTAACTGCTGTTCTGACTTCTGCCGCTGTAGGTTACCTGGTTTTGAACGTCATATCAGCTCATACATATATCCTCTCTTGTGGTCTTGCTTCTTTCACTCAACATTATGTCTGTAGGATTCGTCCCTGTTGTTGCATGTAGTTGTATATTGTTCATTCTTTTCATTGTATAGCACTCTATTATATCTACTGGTGGCCATTTGGGTATTTCCAGGGTTGTTTTCACCTTTTATGTGGGAGTGACTGGAACTTGTTTGAGGTTTGTGGCGAAAGACTGAAACATCTTCCATGGGAAGGAAGAGGGATGGCTAGGGCCACACATGAGCATTTCCAGCCTGGGAAACAAGAGCCTGGCTGAGGTTGAGACTTGCTCTTTTCCAGCCCAGCTGCTGTGTCAAGACCTCTGGTGGCTCCCGCTAGCCTGTGTGCAGGTGCAGGGAAGGCAGGGGGTTGGGTTGCCCAGGGTTGGTTTCTTCCAGGTAAGGGAGTAGCCCAGAGTGCCGGGGATATTGGTAGCAGGCGGGCAAGCTGGAGTGGTGGCTGCAGATCCAGGCTGGGGAGAAGGCTGTGCCTGGATTGTGTGAGGGAGGTGGCAGGGAGAAAGGAAGCAGAGGCGGATTGTGAGCTTTGTGCAGGGCGATGTCTGTGCAATAACTGCTGCCTCTCCAGCGACTAGAATAAGATTGTTACTTTGTAAATAGTTGAATAAATAAGCTGAGAGCTTCAGGAGGTCTCAGGTAGAAGGCAGGTGAGAGCTTCAGGAGGTCTCAGGTAGAAGGCAGGTGAGGTGGGGGTGATGGAGAGAGCCTGAAAGTTGTGGTCAGTGTGGTTCTAATTTAGGAAGGGGTACATTCCAGAGCCAGGTGATGAGGCTGGGGTGTTCCCATGGAGGGTGGTTGCAGGGAGCAGAGAGTGGTGGGCAATCCACAGGAATGGATAGCTGCCAGAGTAGGGGGTCACAGCACTGTCTTCAAGGAGGGAGGGGGAGATAGCACTTCTCATACTAGGATCTTAGGACATCTTGCATCTGAATCTGTTTCCGGGGGTGGGGGTGGGGTGTCTGACTGGAAATGCAGATGCCTGGGCCCACCTCAGTCTTTTGTGGAGAAAGTAAGCCCAGGTGGCTGAATGGAGCATCAGGGAGCAGGAGTGTTTATGGGGTGGGGGAGCACCTAGCCCCTCTGAGGGGATGAGATGCCCAGTGGACCCTGGGCATGGTGGCCTCTATCCAGGCAAGAGTTGGATAGGGATAGTCAATGGAGAGATACTGGGGGCAAGAAAGGGCCAACACCAAGGGGATTCAGCCCATGCAAGCTGGGAGCCAGAGGATGGGGCCTCTGTCCTAGGAGGCAGTTTCTGCTGGAGAGAAGGCGCTGATCAGCAGTGGGACCTGATCCTCTCCCCATGGCCTTGGGGTGGAGGGAGTCCCCCAGACTCAGCACTGCTTCTGTGGGTGGAGGGATGGGGTTGTGCACATTGCTGTAGGACTCTCTGCACCCAGTTCCTTCTCTTCCTTCTGGGGGCAGCAGCACATTACACGGGGTTGATCCTGGCGCCCACTTTAAGGTTCGCCCTTCTCAGCCTCAGGGCCACCTCATGCTCTGTGCCTCTCTGCCATCCTTCCGCACACTCCCTCCACTCAGCACCCGCAGCCCTTACTTCTGCTCTCTCAGAAGACCTCACACACTCAGAACCCCATCTCTCAGCCCTCTGTACTCAGCCTCTCTCAGCACCCTCCAAAAGGCGCTCTATGAGCCCCCTGTGTTTACACTCAGTTCAGCTCCCCTCCCCTCGTTGTCTTCACTCTGTTTATCCCTCCATATACACTGCCACGCTCGACTCCCTTTACCCGCGCTCCAGACCCAGCTGAGAGGATCCCCGCCAGTGCCCAGCCCGAGGGGAACCCCCAGTCACCCCTCCCAGAGGCCAGGGGGACCGAGGGCTCAGTGCCCCCATGATCGGACCGGTCCCGCCCCATCCCGGCGGGCTGAGTCAGGCGGCAGGAACTGGGCGGGGGGCGGCGCCGGGAGGAGCTGAAGCCGGAGCCAGAGTCTCTGGGAGCGAGCACGGAGTCCAGCCGGGCCGGCACCGAGGGGCCCTGGGCCGGCGTGGACTCGGGGTGGGCCAGCGCGGGGGTTAGGGAGCTGTCCCGGACCTACCATGAGCGCCAAGAAGAGAGGTAGGACCCGGTCTGGGGCTGCGGAGGCTCCGGGGCTGTCCCAGGGGCGTGCGGGCCGAGTTCTGGGCGCCCCGGGCACGGGGTTTGCCGGATCTGTGTGGGGCTTTGCCGAGGATCTCTTCCCTCTAAGGTCCGGGCGAAGGCGGCAATCTGTGACTCAGTTTCCCGGTCAGAGTCTCAGGGAAGAGGAGGGGGCGGGGCCCTTCTCGGCACTGCCCCCCACCCTGGGAATCCCCGGGCTCTGGGCGTCTCGGGGCGGGTGGCGGCTAGAGGGGAGCAGCTTCCGCGGGGCGGGCGGGTCTGGGGATCCCATCCTGCGCAGGCCGGGCCTGCCAGACCGCTCCACTGGGCTCCAAGCATGCACCCCGCCCCGCCCCGTGACCTCCCGCGGCCTCTCGGGGTGCGGGCGTGGGAGCTCCTGGCCCCACTTGGGGGAGGAGGTCAGGGGCAGGGCTGGGGAGCCCGCCCCACGCTCGGGTAAACAGACGCTTCCGCACATTCTTTGCGTGCCCCTCCCCTTTCCTGCCCCTTCCCAGCCCAGGGAGGGTCCCAGCGCGACCCCCCTTCCTGCCCCGCGCGGCAGGCGGAGCCTGCACCTCTGCAGGAAGTGGGGGCCGAGCCGAGGCCACGCTGAGTCCGAGACCGAGTCACCCGCGGCTGCCCTGTCATTAGGGCCCCAGCCGGTGCGTTTTGGACTGCCGGCGGCAAGCGGTGGTGTCCGGCGGGACTGAGAAACAGAGGCTGGGCTGCAGGGAAGGGGCTTCAAGGGCCTGACTGGCGCCCTTGCCACCCACAGGGAGCCCCGCGCGGACTCATTCCATGATGTCCCTGTCGGTGCGGCCGCAGCGCCGCCTGCTCAGCGCCCGGGTCAGTAGGAGCCAGTCCTTCGCAGGCGTCCTCGGAAGCCAGGAGCGGGGGCCCAGGTACACAGTAGAGGGGGGCTGACCGGGTCCAGAGAGGCTGACCGGGTTGGAGTGTGCTAGTGAGGGTGTGGGGGAGAACTTCTTGCCTCTTTCTGAGTGCAGTCTCTTCTTCAGGAGCTTCCCGGCCTTCAGCCCCCCGGGGCCCCCTCGGAAGCCCCCGGCGCTCTCCCGAGTGTCCAAGATGTTTTCAGTGGCGCACCCGGCCCCCAAGGTCCCGCAGCCTGAGCGCCTGGACCTGGTGTACACTGCGCTCAAGCGAGGCCTGACGTAAGCAGTGCCCTCCCAACCCCTTGTCCCAGGATCCCTCCCTAAGGCCTCTAGCCTTCCTGCTAATGGGAACCTTCCCCAGCTTCACTCCCTCTCCTCACTGCCCCTTCCTTGGGCAGATAGAGACTGGAGAAGTAAGCGAACTCTGTGGTCACCGTTTACCCAGGGCCTATTTGGAAGTGCACCAGCAGGAGCAGGAGAAACTCCAAGGACAGATAAGGGAGTCCAAGAGGAATTCCCGCCTGGTGAGTGAAGAGTTGACATCCTGTATGTCCTGGATTAATGCTCTTTGCTCTTGTCATGTTGGGGGGCGGGGCAGGGGCAGTGCTGGCTAACATCAGGGGTGTTTTCTGGGGTGACTCAGTCCAGGTGTGACTAGAAAAGGGGTATCAGGCAAAACTGATAGGAGGTTTCTCTCTAATGCCTTCCCAGGCTGCGTGCACTTTCTGCCTGTGACCCAGTGCCTGCCCCCTGGGAACTTCCAGTGGGGTGGGTCAAACCCCGCTGACATGGACAGCAGGAGATTATGTTGAGATTAGGTTTTGGTGGTCCTCTGAGAGAGCTGTGGTTTTTTCCGGGGAACAGTTCAGGGCTTTGCGGAGAAAGAACCATTTCTGCTGGGTCTAACAGGAGTTCCCTGTTAGGGGGAACCAAGCATGAGGAGGCGCAGAGCTCTTGTCCTGGGGATGGTTGCAATGGCAATGGGCCAGGGGAGGGAGCTCACAGAAGAGGAAGGGGGAAGAGTACTGGAGTGGTCCTGGGGACCAGATCTCTGACACCAGCAGAGACCAGGCACGTGAGAAGGTAGGCCAGTCCCTGCTTTGACTGGAATGGCTGCAGACTGTGGTGTGAGAGGAGAAAGCCTGGGAGGGAAAGGCGCTGGATGGTCTGGCCAAGCCAGTGCCCCTGCTGGAGTTCTTCTCCTACCTCCTAATGTGTGCCCCCCCGCCCCAACCTCTCCCTGCAGGGCTTTCTGTATGACCTGGACAAGGTGAGTGTATAGAGAATGGTATTGGAAGAGGTTCACTCAGAGGTAGGTAAAGAGCCCTGGGCCTCAGGCTTCTAACACACCTTTCCCCCAGCAAGTCAAGTCCATTGAACGCTTCCTGCGGCGCCTGGAGTTCCATGCCAGCAAGGTACTGGTGCGGCATACCTGTGTGTGCTTGCAGCCTGGGGTGGGGGGTTGGGTGTCACAGGGAGAGTGGGTGATGGGAGGCCCTGGGGAGCAACCCCAGCAGTGAGTCTCAGCCCCCCTCTGCCACCCCACTCCTCTGCCCAGATTGATGAACTGTATGAGTCATACTGTGTGCAGCGGCGTCTCCGGGATGGCGCCTACAACATGGTCCGTGCCTACAGCACTGGCTCCCCGGGGAGCCGTGAAGCCCGGGACAGCCTGGCTGAGGCTACTCGAGGGCATCGCGAGTACACAGAGGTGAGGGATGTGTGCCCGTGAGGCCGAGGCACAGGGTACAGTAGAGTTAGTGAGAGGGGACTGGCTTTTGACCTCTTCCTGTCGTTCCCCCCGCCCCCATCTCTCTGTCCAGAGCATGTGTCTGCTGGAGAGCGAGCTGGAAGCACAGCTGGGCGAGTTCCACCTCCGGATGAAAGGTACCAAGCAGTGAGGTGTCTGCCGGTGGGGGGAAGTGTGTGCCTGAGACCCCTCGACCCAGCTCATCTCCTTCTCCCCCACTCCCAGGGCTGGCCGGCTTCGCCAGGCTGTGTGTTGGTGACCAGTATGAGGTAGAAGGATGGGAAGGGAGGGGCTGGGGTGGCGGGGTCACAACATGGAAGTCTGCTTCATTCTTCCTCTTCCTCTAGATCTATATGAAATATGGGCGTCAGCGCTGGAAACTACGGGGACGCATAGAGAGTAGTGGAAAGCAAGTGTGGGACAGCGAGGAAACCGTCTTTCTGCCTCTGCTCACGGAATTCCTGTCCATCAAGGTGACGTCTCTGCCCAGGACCATAGGATACCAAGATGCTGTAACTCTGACCTGTGAACCCCTTTGGACTTTCATGACCTCGAGACCCTTAATGCCTGTAACCCCCACCTGGTTCCTTGTCCCTGTGAATGTGTGACCCCCTTGACCTTCATGACCCTGTGATTTCCCCATGATCTTCTGACCTGGTGAATACTTGACCCCTGAACTCCCATGAGGCTGTGACTCCATGACCATAGTGACTACAGATTTGGACCTCTGTGATCCCCATGCTCCCAGAATGCTTCAAGCCTGCATGGCCCCATGACCCTGTGACTATGCAGGTTCAGACCTCTGATCCCCCACAATCTCATGATCCCTACACCCTTGTGACCCCACCATGCATTCTTGGCTACAGGTGACAGAACTGAAGGGCCTGGCCAACCATGTGGTTGTAGGTAGCGTCTCCTGTGAGACCAAGGACCTATTCGCTGCCTTGCCCCAAGTTGTAGCAGTGGACATTAATGACCTCGGCACCATCAAGCTCAGCTTGGAAGTGACATGGAGGTTGGTAGGGGTGAGGGACTTGGAGACAGGGCTGGGGTTTGTGGCATCTGCTAACAGATTCTTTCCTCTCCAGTCCCTTTGACAAGGACGACCAGCCCTCAGCTGCTTCTACTGTCAACAAGGCCTCTACAGTCACCAAGCGCTTCTCCACCTATAGCCAGAGCCCACCAGACACACCCTCGCTTCGGGAACAGGCCTTTTATGTGAGTCACATCCCAGGCTCAGCACCACCTTCCCCAAGAGGAGGTGGTCCTGCAATGTCCTTTCCTCTCTCCCAGAATATGCTGAGGCGGCAGGAGGAGCTGGAGAATGGGACAGCATGGTCCCTGTCATCTGAATCTTCTGATGACTCATCCAGCCCACAGCTCTCAGGCACTGCCCGCCACTCCTCAGCCCCCAGGCCCCTGGTACAGCAGCCTGAGCCTCTGCCCATCCAAGTTGCCTTCCGTAGGGCTGAGACCTCCACTTCTGGGCCCATGGATGAGGAGGGGGCTGTAGCCCCAGCCCTGGCCAATGGGCATGCCCCCTACAGCCGGACTCTGAGCCACATCAGTGAGGCCAGTGTGGACGCTGCCCTGGCTGAGGCTTCAGTGGAGGCTGCAGACCTAGAAAGTCTAGTCCGGGGACCTAGCCCACCTGTGTGCCCAGATCCCACCCATGGGGAGCACCCTGCTCCTGTCCCTCCTGCCCTGGATGCTGGCTATTCTGCCACAAGCCCCACTCTCAGTACAACAGGCCCTGCCCCATCTGCTCACCTAGGCTTGGCTAACAAGACCATAAATTCTAGCTCTCCTGAACTGCCCACCCAGACCACTACAGGCTCCACCTCTAGTGCCATAAGCCCTACCCATAGTGCTTCAAGCCTCACTCACTCTACCACAGCTTCTACCCACAAGACCGTGGTCTCTGTCCTCACTACCACAGGTCCTACCCCCAGTACCACAGGGCCAGTCCAGACCACTGCAAGTCCCACCCACAAACCAGTGCTTTCTCCCCCCACTCCTGCAGCTCCTACCCCCAATACTACCAACCCAGTCCAGACCACCGAAAGCCTCAGCCACACTGTCACAAACTTGACACACACTGTCAAAAGCGCTACCAACAAGACCATGGTCTCTACTCTCATTACCGCAGGCCCTACAGCCAGTGCCACAGGTCCAGTGCAGACTACCACGAGCCCCACCCACACCACCACAAGCCCCACCCATACCACCACAAGCCCAGCCCATACTACTGCAAGCCCCACCCATACTACTGCAAGCCCCACCTATACCACCACAAGCCCTACCCATACTACTGCAAGCCCCACCTATACCACCACAGGCCCTACCCACACTAC